>NW_016826299.1:766551-779233 GCF_001698545.2 Rhinopithecus bieti
AGGGGGGGAAGGAGGGAGGGAGGGAGGGAAGGAAGGAGCAAGGGAAGGGAAGGGAGAAAGAAAGAAAGAGAGAAAGAGAACAAAAGAGAGAGGGCAAAGATTTGAACAGCAAAAAAATATTCAAAAAGCTCAATGTCATTAGTCATCAGGGATATGCAAATTAAAACCACAATGAGATACCACTATGCTCTCACCAGAATAGCTAAAATTGTAAGACCAACACTACTTGATGAGGAAATGGAGCAATCAGAATGTTCATACCTTATTGGTTAGAGTGCAAAATGGTCCAATCACTTTGGAAACAGGTCTGGTGGTTTCTTATAAAACTAAATGTATACCTACCCTGTGACACAAAATTCCATTCTTATCTACCCAAGATAAATATGTCCAAAAAGGTATCCAAGAATGTTCATAGCAGCCTTTTTCATATTTCCAAACTGTAAATAGCCCAAGTATCCATCCACAGGAGAATGAATAAACCAACTGTGGTACGGTAACTACTCAACAATAAAAAAGGAAGGACTGATTGATCTGTGAAAAGACTGATAGCAATCTCAGAAAAGATGCTGAGTGAAAGAAACTTTGTACAAAAATGATTCCATTTATATGCTGTTCTAAGATACAGTGAATAAAAAATCAGAAGAGTGGATCGTGGGCATAGGGTAGACAGCGAGTTTTACCGTGGATGGGGCATAGGAATTAGTTTGGTGGTTCTATATCTCACTGGAGTTTTCATTACACAGTTGCTGTATTTGTCAAAACTTATCAAGCAGTCCATTTAAGATATGTGTATCTTACTTTATATATATTTTACCTAAAAAAACTACAAACAATACTGAACCTTAGTCCATACTATGCATGCTACAGTATTTAAGAGTGAAGTGTACTGATGTTTGCAATATGCTTTGAAATGCATTAAAAATGAATGAACAGTTGGATAGAAAGGTAAGAGAAATTTTGGAAGTATTAATGGTGCGACCTGAGTGGTAGACATATGACTACAGATGGTTCAATTCTTTCAACTTTAGTGTATGTTTGAAATTTTTTGTAACAAAATGTTGGGAGAAAAGGTGAGTCCTAATGTCTATACTCTAAATGCAGGGTTTGCCATATGACACAAGGTATAAGCTCTTGCCACCAAAGCTGAAAAATCCTGCTTTGTAGAAAGGCAAAGGCAAGCTGCTTACAGAGCAAAGGCCTTAATACCAATCCAGGGTCTTTACAACTCACGCTAAGCCATGACTTGCTCCATTTCAAAGGCAATCATTCTAAAAATCCAAGTAAATGGATGACCATCACACACAATCTGTATTATTCCTGAGATGCCAACACAGAATTGCTGTGTCTGAGTGGAGATTATTGCGTCTTGGCTGTGTGCTTTTGAAAAGAGGAATTGGGAAAAGGCTTGGTGTGTAAGCAGTTATACATGTGAATAAGGCAGCTTCACTTCCCAACACACATTAAGAGTCACCATTAATTATTTACAGGCAGAGCCCCTGAGACATCTGAGAGCAGGCCAGAGGGAGAAAGGCCATTAGCAAGGCCCAGAAGGAGTAGAATCAACTGCAGTCATCCCTCAGATGGGAGCACTTAATTATGTCATTGCTTGTCTTTCAGAATTAAACAAATACCCGCTTATCCAGTAAAAGACATGTACAGGCGTGTGTATGTGTGAATGCACAAGCAGGTACGAAGTAGCCTCTTCTGTCCATGTTAGGAACATATATACAAACAGCTAAACCTTTAAGCCCAAGTTAAGGGACATTGTGAAGGTGGAACTTTTAAGGGACATTGTGAAGGTGGAACTTAGGGCGTATGTAGGCCATAAGGTGCCTGTGAGATTACATGGTGATTTAACTTGATTTTTCAATCATGTCTCGTGTGTGGAGTAAACGACGTAATAAGAATCTAGAACCTGCTCAGTTCTCTTTACATTATTAAAATGTTGTGGTGTTTTTCTGTTTTGACTCTGACTTTCTTAAGTTGCAGGGGTGACACCATATCCACTCTCACTGACCCTGTGGGCTGAGGGTCTGGTTCAGCCAATCAAGTTGTTGGAAGGACATTAGGAAAAGATACCAGTTAATACATATGCATTTAATTTAATCTGCCAATCTCATTTAATTTCCTGAAATTATACAGAGAATGGTTAACATTTATTTAAATGGAAAGAAAAAGGACCAAAATGCTTTGACCATAATGAGTATTATGCATGGGCCACGGGGGAATTCATGACAGAACTAGAAAAGAGTTTTCTTCTTTATTTCCCAAGACCTGCATAATGGCAATATATGACCGCTTCATTCAAAACTTTAAAGAAACTACAAAAGTAATAAAAGAACACATTCTTACTGAGAAAAATTAAATAGTTCAGATATAAATATAAAGGCAAAAGCTCCTCCTCACCGTCACAGAAAACAATAACCAGGAAAGGAAAAATTGCTAAATTAGGCTTCATCAAAATTTAGAACTTCTGCACCTTTTCCTAGAGATAATATTTATTTAGTCATTTTTTTTTCTCCAAAATACTATTGTTTTGTATTTGAAGACTGGCAACTTTTGATTTAAACTTAAAATGTAGGAAATGCATTTATACCATTTGAGATTATTCAGTTACTTGTGCTTATTTATCAACTATTGTCCATAATTATATTCTTTTATACAGTAAAATATCTCAGTCCTAAATATTTTCCTCATAAAGATTTCAAATTCATATTAGAAAATAAAATGGGGCAAACATTCTATTTCAATAACACATTAATGTCCCAAGAAAGTAGCTAGAGCAAGTAGGCAAATAATAGTAGAACATTGCTATAATGCAGTTTCAAATTTTAGAAAATCCTTTTTGTTCTCTAAATTATAATTTATGTCATTACTTTCATATACAGTGATGACAATTTCCAGATTTCTAGGCATCTAACTTGCCTTTAATGCAAAGCGAATACATTCCAATTAAGTATTTAATGAAGTAAAGGAGGAGAAGGATAAATGAATAGCACCAGGGAAAATTTTTTTTTCAGGTTTGGTTGGTGTTGCTAGTTTGATTTTTAAAGGCAGTGGTTAGAAGTAGGAACTGGTAAGGGAAGATGAAATTATAAATGCAGTGAATAGCCAGGGTTATGGAATCAGCACATATGGTGCCATTCAAGATGATAAGAAACATTTACAATGAGCTCTCAGCTTGTAAGTGAACATATTTCTGGTTGCTGGTAAGTGATAGTCTTCACTGTGCACTGGCATTTCAATGTGCTGGCCACGGATGGTAAGTTAAAGTTCCTGTGTAAAGAAGCATTTGGTTAGAAAAAACATAAAATGTTTAAAAACCTGTAGGACCTGAAAACCATTTAGTTCTTGATAATTGCTTTCAATTTAATATACTATTTTTAAATAAATACCTTCAGTGATACCGTGTGTTTCACAGTCAGCCTTTCAAGGAGAAATGATTTTAGCTGCCAATAATTCAGTCTTTAAACATCATTTCCATAATTCATGTTTCAGAAAAAACAAATTATTTTAATTACAAAATCTAACAGAAGTTATTTTTCTTTTTCAGTATTCGGAAAGAATAATAAAACAGAATTCCATGAATATGACAGAGTAATGCTGGCCGTGAAAACCGTGTCCCTGATGGCCGGCAGCTCACTGTTCTGCAGGCACACCTCTAAAGAGATTGCCCCCGTCTGTCCATCGCCGGTTCTGTCTGTCCTTATGTTCCAAGGAGACAGTCTTACCTTTTGTTCCAGAGCAATAATTGTTAAGCCATCTCTCCTGTCCCAATAATTGGAATAAAATTCTCTCTCTACTGTCTTTTTTCCTACAAATCTAGGACAACAGAGAAAATGAAATAAAAAAAAATGGCTTTAACTCTGTAAGTTCTAAATGTTGGCCGTGTGTGTGTGTGTGTGTGTGTATTTCTCTCCTCTCCGCCAAGGAAAACACTTAGAATAAAAGGCAAATGCTTTTAGTCAATTCGAAGTGTGTGACATCCTCTGTTAATCTTAGAAAAGACACTGCCATTTTATTTGCACATCCATGACATTTTTTATTGCATTTGCCTCCGTCAATAGAGCAGCAAAAAGTGAAAATGATCTACTAGCCCACAGCTCACTGTAGAACAAGCAAAACGAAGCTTAGGATGCTACTGACCTGGTCATAGTTGTTTAACGACCTTCTTGTGCCACTGAGTCCCCATGTGGCCAAAGCACCAGGGAAAGAGGGCTGGCCTTCCTGGGAGGTGACACCCTCCTGGCACTTTGGGGGCTCGCCCTCTGTTGCCCTAGCTTTGCCAGACTTCCACTGGAAGAATGCTTCTTTCTTTGCCAGATATCACTCTAGTGTTTTTGCGGCAGCAGCCGTTTACATCTCTGGGTCACATTACGGTGAAATCCAACCCTTGATGTCTTCAGGAAAATTGTGGAGGTTGGGGGTGTGCAGAGGAGGGAGGGTCACCCAGCCCCAGGGTGATCCGCAGTGGTAATTCCTCTCCAGATGGTGGGTGCTCAGGGCAATTGCACCCATCACCCAGGCCCTCCACCTGCATCAGACAGGAAAGCAAAAGCCAGCGCCGGGCTCTGCGGGCTCTCACTAACAACTCTGGCTCACAGGCCAGCATTTCTCATTGCAGAAAGGCTTCATGGCATAGATTACTCTTTTGTGGATATCCTCACCAAATCACTAGGAATTTTGTTAATAAAAGGGAGATGGATGGTTTTACATATAGACAGGTTGGTCCCATGGGGGAAAATTGCATGGAAAAGTGCTATTTGCTTTAGTAATAAAAATATAATTAATCACAAGATGCTATGTTATGTCCACCTGACACAGTAAAACATTGACAGGCTTATAACATTCCCTGCTGGTGTGAGTGTGGGGAAATGGGTGCATCCTCTCGTCCATTTGCCATGGTGGGAGACCTTGCCAACCGGATGGTCATTTCAGAAAGCAAGGGGACAGTATTACATAACAAAAGAGGGAGGTCAGCCTGTTCTCCCACGATTTTCTCTTCTAGGCATTTCCCTGCAAAAATGACATGGCACACACTAAAAGACCACTCCTGAGCCAGGACTTCAGCAGGGGCCCTGCCATAACCAAGGTAAGAGCAGCTCTCCAGACAATCGGCCCAGGCCAAGAATTAGGGTGTGGTGTAGAGCAGGGTGGTGCCCAAGGGCCAGCACAGGCCTGGGGACTGAACTCACATCACTTAACTCAACATTCATAGCAGCGCTAGGAAGGGGGTGACTCTGCTGCCATTTTGCAGAGGAACAAAGCAAAGACAGTGACACAGGTTCACAAAACAACAGCGCTGGCAATGAGCAGCTGGAGTGGAAGCAGTGAGTCCTGACCCTGGGGCCCACAGAGTCGCTGCTACTCGGCTTTCTAAGTTAGTACCTGCTGGTACTTCAGAATAAGGGGCTCGGATGCAGCCATTAGAACCTATGACAATGAAGACTAGGGAGAAGTGTGAAAAAATGCTTACCAGATATCAAGCTAAAAGTAGAACGTAGGATAGAGGCCGTGACAAATCACAGGAAAAACACAGAACACAGATGGACACCATTTAAAAATATGCATAATGGGCTGGGTGTGGTGGCTCATGCCTGTAATCTCAGCACTTTGGGAGGCTGAGGCCGGCAGATTACCTGAGGTCGGGAGTTAGAGACCAGCCTGGCCAACATGGGGAAACCCTGTCTCTACTGAAAATACAAAATTAGCCAGATGTGGTGGTGCTTGCCTGTAATCCCAGTTACTCGGGAGGCTGAGGCAGGAGAATTGCTTGAACCTGGGAGGTAGAGGTTGCGGTGAGCCAAGATCGTGCCATTGCACCCCAGCCTGGGCAATAAGAACGAAACTCTGTCTCAAAAAACAAAAAACAAAAAACAAACAAACAAACAAACAAACAAAATATATATATATATATAGCAAAATGAAAGAATTTATTCTAGGTTCTCCAATTATTTGTGATTAATATTCTTTGAAAAAAGGTTCCTAATGAGTCTGTGAGTATAGATAATACATAGAGTCTATTATTTTTGTTTGTAAAACCTGAACCTGATGCTCTTTTCTCCTCCCTCTCCCTGTTTCTGTTTAGAAAGAAGATCTGAAGGACACACAAAAATTACAGCAGCTGTCCCCTTCAGCAGATGAAATGACTGGAGTTTTAAAATTTTATTTATTTATTTATTTATTTATTTATTTATTTATTTATTTAAGACAAGGTCTCACCCTGTCACCCAGGCCAGAGTGCAGTGGTGTGATCTCGGCTCACTGCAACCGCTGCCTCCCAGGTTCAATAAATTCTTGTGCTTCAGCCTCCCAAGTAACTGGAATTACAGGTGTCCACCACCACGCCCAGCTGATTTTTGTATTTTTAATAGAGACAGGGTTTCACCACATTGGCCAGGCTGGTCTCAAACTCCTGACCTCAAGTGATCCACCCGCCTTGGCCTCCCAAAGTGCTGGGATTACAGGCATGAACCACCATGCCCAGCCTGGAGTTTTAAAATATTTCTATTTTCTGTGTTTTCAATATCTTTTTTTTTTTTTGCACTGAACTTGTATTGCTGTTGAAGTTAAGAAAAAAAAATATTAAAAGATGAAGCATGTACAGAGAAATGTTAACTATGTTTCACCCTGGCTTAGTGAACCTGTTCTTCAGTGGTATTATACTGAAGCAACTCTTTGCTCTCAATCTACCAAATCTTGACTTAGTTGCTCTAGAAAAAAGAATGGAGAGTAAGAAAGTCTCATTGAACAATAATTGGCACAGGTGTCCGCAGATGTTAAAAGATAAAATAAAATGGTTTATAATAATATTTCATGTATTGATCATTGGTGCCATTTATTGAGTCCTGCCGGATGCTGTAGAAAGTGTCCTGTGTGCATTTGACTTCCTCCCAACACCCATACAAGGTTGGGCTTCTCATTATCACTCACCACAAGGTAACCAGTGCCCTGGGTGGTTAGAGAAACTGCCCCCACACAGCTCCCAGCAGCAAAGCTGAGATGTGGACCCCCAGCAACCACCATCAAAGCTCAACCTCTGCTTCCTAGCCTGTGTGTTCCCAATTGCTTTTTTTTTTTTTTAAACGGAGTCTTGTTCTGTTGTCAGGCTGGAGTGCAGTGGTGCAATCTTGGCTTACTGCAACCTCCACCTCCCAGATTCTCCTGCCTCAGCCTCCCGAGTAGCTGGGATTACAGGCATACACCACCAGCCCAGCTAATTTTTGTATTTTTAGTAGAGATGGGGTTTCACCATGTTGGCCAGTATGGTCTCCATCTCTTGACCTCATGATCTGCCCACCTCGACCTCCCAAAGTGCTGGGATTACAGGTGTAAGCCACCACACCCAGCCCCTAACTGCTATGGTTTTAATGTCCCCTCCAAAATTCATGTTGAAACTTAATCCCCATTGTAATAGTATTAGGAGTTGAGGCCTTTGGGACATGATCAAGATTAGATAAGGTCATCAGGGTGGGGACCCTGTAATGAGACTGGTGGCTTTATAAGAATAGGAAGAGAGACCTGAGCCAGCACACTCAGGTCCCTTGCCATGTGATGCCTGACGCCACCTCAGGACTCTACGGTGAGTCCCCACCAGCAAGAAGCCCTCACCAGATGCAGCCCCTCACCCATAGACTTCCCAGCCTCCAGAACTATAAGAAACAAATTCATTTTCTTTATAAATTACCCAGTCTCCAGCATCCAGTTATAGCAACAGAAAACAAACTAAGACAACAGCCAAACATGAGACTCTTATTCAGCACTTAACATGCGTGGCAGAAACGTGGAAACTAAAACATGAGATGACCCTGTCTCATTAGATGGAAAAAACAGAGAGGAAATGGAAACCAATCCCTCCATGAATTTTCTGCTGCAGAAGAAGAGAAACACAGAAATACAAAGCTCTGAAGATGAATTCTTTCCTAGATTTTGTTCCTCTTCCAAAAATTCATTTATTTATTGCTCATTTGTTCTACAAATATTTAGTACCTCCTATGTGCTGAGCTAGACCCTGGGGACACAGCTTGCTGAGACACACAGGAAGAGCTCAAGTGCGCTGCTATAGTATTTCCAGAGTTTACTTTCAAACATCCGCAACAGAAACCATGCCCTTTACCCAAAAGGGGATGCTTGAGGGACTTGGGAGAGCCAACAGATAAAAACCGACCTGATAAAAAAAGAAGAACCATCTTTCTGGAAAATTAAAAATCACTCAGTAATACTATAGAAAATGGTAGAATTTAAAGATAAGCACACACACACACAGACACACACTCACTCACAGAGTCACACAGTCCTAGTCCGATTTTGGGGAAGATGATTGTGATTATAAATACTGGAGGATCAGGACACCCTTTGACATTGCCATGTGCTTCTGGGAAACTGATTCCAAAAGAAGAGTTCTTCTACACATTTAAAAGCACTATGCAAAAAAAAAAAAAAAAAAAAGATGCTGATTGCAGCATTGTTTAGTATAGCAAAGAATGGTGATTATGACAATTATAACCTGCACAGACACTAGAACTACACAAACAGGAAAACTGACAAGAAGGAAGCCCCCAAAATGATAACATTGGCTTTTCTTAACATGGTGGAATTCAAGGTGAGCTTGTCGAAACTCTTTCCTCTATTTTCTAGTTATTTCTCTATTACTACTATAACAAGAACATTGTTATATTAAAAAACAATGCTTTTCAGGTTAACAAAGTATATTCCTAACTGAATTTAACTTCCTCCTAACAAGAACGGGTGGAAGGAAAGGAAGAAAATGTCTCAATTTGGAAAGAACATTTAGGATGAGGCACTGATAATTTTCCAATCATGTCATTTACTGAGAACTGTGTTAAAACACGCAGTTACAGAAAGAACTGTACTCTGTACGTTGGAAGACTTGGTTTCAAGTCCCAGTTGTGCTATTTGACGTAGCATGGTGTTTGACAAGTATTTAAGATGTCTGAACGTTATCGTCTTCTTGTAAAAGAAAATGGCACATATAAAAGATATTGCACAATGCATAGAAATAAAAAATACACAAATAGAAGCGGCAAGTACACAAATGGGGTGATTTCCAGGAGGCCTGGCCCCTTCCTCCCTACTCCAGGTGCCCATGAGGCTGCCAGACTGCACTCTCATTTCCTCTATGGACCAAGGTTCCCTTAGCTTTTGTTCCTGTGTCTGCCTTATCTGGAAGTAGCCCTTACGTCTTCCATGCTTCTCAAACCACAGGGGTACACCCCAGAAAGGACTTGAGAATTTCCCACCGGGCTGCCTCTCCTTTCTCTGCCTGCACGTGGTCTGACCTGGGTCCTGGACTGTCCTCCGCAGAGTAGGTCTGCCAGCCTCCTGCTCTGCCCAGTGCTGCCCGCAGGCTGGGTTCTGCTTACTCCCTGCCATAGGTGCCTACCTAGGCTGTGTCATTGAAAGCCTCTCCACTTCAATTTGTTGATCATCCAGAGCTCTCTGCATATTAATAAGGGGGTCGTCTATGATTTTGCCCGTCTACAGTTACGGCATGGCCACAGGGGCACAGAATTCTCCCAGTAAAAGAGGAGAATGATGCCTTCAGGCACTTCTACATTTTCCTTTCCAAGAATGATTTTCTTTTGGCCACTCAGCCCCACATCCCCCTCCAACCCTGCCCTAAAGTCTGGTCACTGCAGCACAACAGTTGTAGGGTTCATATCAGGTCAAAATGTAAACTCTTGAAAGATAATATTTGGGGGCTTTCCAAGTCATAAAAGTATCTGAGACCTTAGTCATACACACTGCCCAGAAATACATGACCCTAAAACGTTGGCAGCGAAGGAAGTCCCAGAGCACAGAGAGCCCGGGAGAGAAACGGAGAAGTGTGACCGCCATGCTGACCCCGCCCTGCTTGCTGGGCCCACCTCCAGGCCCCGGCTCATTTCCATCCTCTCCACTGCCTCTTCTCCTCTGCTGCAAAAGTGGAGAGGATGGTGGCACCTGCTTCAGAGGGGTTATTGTGAGGATCAAGTGGATGAAAACACGAGGAGTGCTTAGAACACTGCCTGACCCTGAGAGGCTCTAGATAAATGCTAGCTACTATTATTGTTACTTGAAGTTAAGTTAGAAATTTGGCCCCTGTCTCAAAACTGTGAAGTCTGGGGTTTCTATCTTATTCCTTAGCCATCTGAGATGAATCATGCTATGTGTCAGATGTTAGTGAGGCCAAAAAGTGGAAGACAAAAGCCTTGCTTTAGCACCCTTGCTGGGCTCGCTGGGGAGCAGAGGTACAGACGTACCCAAAACACCTGAACATCAACTCCAGACAGGACAGCATATGCCAGTGGACACAGCCAGATCCCTGCATGCTGCCCAGCATACAGCTGAAGCTCAGTAAATATTCAGTATACATGTTCGTGCCAAAATGAAAGGCCCCAGTTGTTTACTCCGATAATTCCCTTATTTTAAAATGCTGCTTAATACACGACAGAAAAACAACAAATTAAAAAGGAAGATACGAAGAGAGAAAGAACAAAACAAAAGAACTACAGAACAGGCTGGGTGTGGGGGTTCATGTCTGTAATCCCAGATCTTTGGGAGGCTGAGGCGGGTGGATCGCTTGAGGTCAGGAGTTTGAGACCAGCCTGGCCAACATGGCGAAACCCTGTCACACAAAAATTAGCCGAGAGTGGTGGTGCATGCTTGTAATCCCAGCTGCTCGGGAGGCTCAAGCAGGAGAATCACTTGAACCCGGGAGGCGGAGGTTGCAGTGAGCAGAGATCACGCCACTGTACTCCAGCCTGGGCAACGGAGAATCCGTCTCAACAACAATAACAACAATAACAACAACAACAGCAGCACAGCAGCAGCAACAACAACAACCAACTACAGAACAATCAGAAAAGAATTAACAAATTGGCAAAAGTATATCCTTACTTATCAATAACTACTTTAAATATAAATGGATTGAATTTTCCAATCAAAAGACACAGTAGCTGAATAGATTAAAAAAATCCAAGAACCAACAACATGCTACCTATAAGAGATTCACTTTTGCTTTAAAGATACACATAGATGGAAAGTGAAGGAATAAAAAAAGATACTTCACGCAAATGGTAAGCAAAAGAGCTAAAGAATGACTATACTTATACCAGACTAAATAGACTTTCAGTCAAAATCTGTCAGAAGTGACAAAGAAGGTCACTATATAATGATAAAGGGGTCAATTCATTAAAAGAGTGTACTAATTTTAAGTATGTATGTACCTAACATTGGAGCATATAAATATGTAAAGCAAATATTAACAGAACTGAAGGGAGAAATATATAGCAATATAATAATAGTAGGGGACTTCAAAACCCCACTTTCAATAATAGACAGATCATCCAGACAGAAAATTAATAAGAATGAATTTGAATAGCACTATAGACCAAATAGACCTAACAGACTTATGCAGAACAATGCCTTCAACAGCAAGAGAATACAATTTTTTCTCAAGCACACGTGGAGCATTCCCCAAGAAATGTCATATATTGGGCCATAAAACAAGTCTCAACATATTTAAGATGATGGAAATAGTATCAAGTTTCTTTTCTGATCATAATGGTGTAAAACTAGAAATCAGTAACAAGAAGAAAATTGAAAAATCCACACATATGTAGAATTAAACCACATACTCCTGAACAACCAATGGGTCATAGAAGAAATCAAAAAGGAAATCAGAAAGTATCTTGAGACAAGTGGAAAAGGAAACACAACATACCAAAATTTATGGATACAGCAAAAGCAGTTCTAAGATGAAAGCTGATAGCCAGAAATGCCTACATTAAGCAAAAAGAAATATCTCAATTAGACAAACTAACTTTACACTATAAGGAACTAGAAAAAGAGCAAACTAAGCCCAAACGTAGAAGAAAGAAAATAAATACTAGAACAGAAATAAATGAAATAGAGACCAAATAGATAATATAAAAGATCAGGTTGGTCACAGTGGCTCACACCTGCAATCCCAGCACTTTGGGAGGCTGAGGTGGGTGGATCACGAGGTCAGGAGGTCAGCACCAGCCTGGTCAAGATGGTGAAACCCCGTCTCTACTAAAAATACAAAAATTAACCAGGCTTTTTTTGTATTACAGGGATTACAGGTGGGCACCTGTAATTCCAGCTACTCAGGAGGCCGAGGCAGAGAATTGCTTGAACCCGGGAGGTGGAGGTTGCAGTGAGCTAAGATTGTGCCACTGTGCTCCAGCCTGGGGGTGACAGAGCGAGACTCTGTCTCAAACAAAAGCAAAAAGAAAAAAAAGAAAAGTGAAAGAGTTTTTTTTTTTTGAAAAAAAAAAAAATTGACAAATCATTAGCTAGACTAAGAAAAAAAAGAAAGAGAACTCAAACAAATAAAATTATAAATGAAAGAAGTAGCATTCCAATTGATACAATAGAACTACAAAGTATTATGAGACTACTATAGCAATTACACACTAACAAATTAGATAACCTAGGAGAAATGGATAAATTCCTAGAAACATACTACCTATCAAAAATAAGTCATACAGAAATAGAAAATCTGAACAGGCAGGCCGGGCGCGGTGGCTCAAGCCTGTAATCCCAGCACTTTGGGAGGCCGAGACGGGCAGATCACGAGGTCAGGAGATCGAGACCATCCTGGCTAATACGGTGAAACCCCGTCTCTACTAAAAAATACAAAAAACTAGCCGGGCGA
>NW_016826299.1:779470-784569 GCF_001698545.2 Rhinopithecus bieti
AAAAAAAAAAAAAAAAAAAAAAAAAAAAGAAAGAAAAAAGAAAATCTGAACAGACCAATAATTATTAAGGAGACTGAGGAAGTAATCAAAACCTCCTAAAATAAAAGCCCAGAACCAGATAGATGGCTTCACAGGTGAATTCTATCAAACGTTTAAAGAAGAATGAATGCCAGTCCTTCCTAAACTCTTCCAAATATTGAAGAGAATAAAGACTTTCAAACTTGTTTTACAAGACTAGCAATACCTCCTACCACAGCCAGATAAAAACACCATAAGAAAAGAAAATTACAGACCAATATTCCTGTTGAACTTAGGTGCAAAAATTCTCAAGAGAATACTGGCAAACTGATTTCAACAGCACATTAAAAGGATCATACACTGTTATTAAGCTCAGTTTATCCCTGGGAAGCAAAGATGGTTCAGCATATGCAAATCAACAGACATGATACACCACATTAACAGAATAAATGATAAAAATCATATAACGAACTCAATAAATGCAGAAAAAGCATAGACAAAATTCAACATCCTTTCAAAATAAAATTCTCAACAAGTTAGGTATAGAAGGAATGTACTTTAACACCATAAAGGCCATATATCACAAGCCTACAGCTATGATCATACTTAATGGTGAAAACCTGAAAGCATTTTCTCCAAGATCAGGAACAAGACAAGTATGCCTGCTCTTGCCACTTCTACTGGAACTCCTAGCCAGATAAATTAGGCAAGAAAAAGAAATAAAAGGCATCCAAATAAGAAAAGAAGTCAAATGGTCTGTGTTTGCAGATGACATGATCTTATATGCAGAAAACCTAAAGACTCCACCAGTAAACGAGTAGAACTAATAAATAAATTCAGTAAAGTTGCAGGACACAAAATCAGCATACAAAACATCGATTGTAGTTCTATGCACCAACAATAAGCTTTTAGAAAAAGAAATTAAGAAAACAATCCCATTTACAATATCTACAGAAAATACTTAGGAGCAAATTTAACCAAGGAGCAGAAAGATCTATATGCTAAAAACTATAAGACATTGATGAAAGAAATTGAAAAAGACACAAATAAATGGGAAGATATCCCATCTCCATGGATTGGAAGCATTAATACTGTTAAAATGTCCATACTACCCAAAGTGATCCACAGACTCAATGCAATTCCTATCAAAATTCCAATGGCATTTTTCACAAAAATAGAAAAAAGTCCTACAATTTATATGGAACCACAGAAGACCCCCAATAAGCCCAAGCAATCTTGAGAAAGAACACAGCTAGAAGCATCATGCTTCCTGATTTCAAACTATATTACAAATTATAATCAAAACAGTATGGTTCTAATTTTATGCATTGGTCTATGTGTAAAAATAGAGACATAGGCCAATGAAATAGAATGGAGAGTCCAGAAATAAATTTATGAATATACAAATAACTAATCTTTGAGAATGATACCTAAAATACACAATGGAGAAATAATGGTCTGTTCAATAAATAGTGTTGAAAAAAACTGGACATCTACATGCAAGATAATGAAATTGGACCCATATCTTATACCATGCAGAGAAATTAACTAGAAAAAATTAAAGACTTAAAACATAAGAAATGATAAAACTCTTAGGAGAAAACATATGAAAAATTCTCCTTGACATTAATTAGTCTTGGCAATTATTTTTCCGATATGACACCGAAAGTACAGGCAACCAAAGTGCAAATAAACAAGTGAGATTACATTAAACTAAAACCACAGCAAAGGAAACAATCAACAGAATGAAAAGGCAACCTATGGAATGAGAGAAAATATTTGCAAACCATATATCTGATAAGGAGTTAATATTCAAAATGTGTAAATAACCCATACAACTTAATAGCAAAAAAGCTAAATAACTTGTTTAAAATGGGCAAAGGACCTGAATAAACATTATTCCGAAGAAGACATACAAATAACCACAGGTACAGGAAAAGGTTGTTGGCATCTCTGATCATCAGGGAAATGCAAATTAAAAACATGGATTAGGCTGGGTGCAGTGGCTCACGCCTGTAACCCTAGCACTTTGGGAGGCCGAGGCGGGCAGATCACGAGTTCAGGAGTTCAAGACCAGCCTGGCCAATATGGTGAAACCCCATCTCTACTAAAAATACAAAAAATTACCTGGGTGTGGTGATATGTGCCTGTAGACCCAGGTACTGGGGAGGCTGAGGCAGAAAATTGCTTGAACCTGGGAGGTGGAGGTTGCAGTGAGCTAAGATTGCACCACTGCACTCCAGCCTGGAGGACAGAGTGAGACTGTGTCTCAAACAACAACAACAACAACAACAACAACAGCAACAAAACAAACACACAAAAACCCCATGCGTTAGTACCTCACACCTGTTAGGGTGACTATTATAAAAAAGACAAGGATAACACATGTTGATGAGGAGAAGGGGCCACTCATACACTGTTGATGGGAATGTAAGGTAGCAGCCATTACGGGAAAAAGTATGAAGGCTCCTCAAAAAATTAAAAATAGAACTACCATATGATCCAGAAATCCCATTACTGGGTATTTACCCACAGGAAAGGAAATCAGTATCTTGAAGAGATATCTGTAATCCCATATTAACTGTATGTAGCATTATTCACAATAGCCAAGATATGGAAACAACCTGTGTCCTTTGACAGATGAATGGACACAGAAAATGTGGCTTATATACATATACATATATATATATATACACACACAAAAAAATGGAATACTATTCATCATTTAAAAGGAAGTAAATCCTGTCATTTGCAACATGGGTGAAACTGGAGAACATTATGCTAAGTGATTAATAAGCCAGACACAGAAGACAAATACTCTATGATCTCACTTATATGTGGAATCTTAAAAAGTTCAAATTAAAGAAGCCGACAGTGAACGGTGGTTGCCAAGAGCTGGGGCATAGGAGAAATAGGGAAGTGTTGGTCAAAGGGTACAAACTTTTAGTTATAAGATGAGTAAGTTCTGGGGATCTAATGTACAGCCTCTTGACTATGTAGTTAATAATACTGAATTGTACACTTGAAATTTACTAAAAGAGTAGATCTTACGTGTTGTTAATACACACAGGCACACAAAGGTAATTATGTGAAGTGGTAGATGTGTTCATTAAGCTGATTATGCTAATCATTTTGCAACATTTTTGTATATCAAATCATCACATGGTATACATTAAATATATATAATTTTTATTCATCAATTATACCTCAATAAAGCTGTAAAATAAGTAAATTAAAATTCTGCTTAATGAGATTAGCCAACATTCAAATGAGTGGCCTTGGAGTTAATTATGGCTAACAGATTTTGTTAAAAGATCTCGCTTAAAAGCATAAGGAATGCCCAATAATATTCCCAAGTAAGATGTAAGCTTTATGATGCAGACTTAAAACCTGGAGGCAGCTAATTGTCTGGTTAATCACCATAAAAATCATTGATGGGAATGATTACTGTAATAAAATGTGGATGTCACTGAAAGTCTGACAAGCAATTTGATAGCATTTCCAGGGAAAGGTATGCTAGAATTGAATGCTGTTTCCATCAGAGGAAAGAGTGGGCCAGGGCGGGAGTCAGGTCCTGTGAGAAGGGCCCCACAGAGAATAGTGTGCTAATCAATGGTATTTGTACAACTGGATAGCCACATAGAAAAATGTAGGATCAGATCCACTCCTCCTGTGAAACACCAAGATAATTCCAAATGAATTAGAGATATAATGTAAAAAAATAAAATGATATAAGCATTAAAAGAAAACACAGGCAAATTTTTTTTAGCCTGGGAGTGTATAACCCCTTTAACTGTGGCTCACAACCCAGAAGTAATAAAAGATGGATACATCAGCCACATTTAAAAGATAACAGCTTTATTGAGAGATAATTCACATATCATAAAATTCACCATTTAAAAGTGTACAATTCAGTGGGTTTGAATATATTCACAGAGTTGTGTAACTATCACCACTTTCTGATTTTAAAATATTTGTACTACCCTGGAAAGATACCCCATACCAGTCAGTTCCCACTTCCTCCTCCCAGGTCCCTGCCAACCACTAATCTACTTTCCGTCTCTACAGTTTGCCTCTTCTGAACATGCCACATATGTAGAATAATACAATATGGTTTTTGTGACTTAGTTCTTTCACTCAGCATGTTTTCAAGATTTATTCATGTTATAGCATATATTAGTACTTACTCTTAATAATACTACTATTTAATTATGATTATGATTATGATTATTATTTTTTGAGACAGAGTTTCACTCTTGTTGCCCAAGCAGGAGTGCAAAGGTGCGATCTCAGCTCACTGCAACCTCCACCTCCCGGGTTCAAGCCATTCTCCTGTGTCAGACTCCCAAGTAGCTGGGATTACACACCTGGCTAATATTTGAATTTTTAGTGGAAACGGGATTTCATCATGTTGGCCAGGCTGGTCTCAAACTCCTGACCTCAGATGATCCACCCTCCTCGGCTGCTCAAAGTGCTAGGATTACAGGTATGAGCCACTGTGCCCGGCCTTATTATTTAATTATTAAATATTAATTCATACTTGCTAGTAATGCTCTTATTTCCTTGCTATTGCTGCATAATATTCCACTATATGAATAGACCACATTTGTTTATTTATTCATCAGCTGATGGGTGCTTGGGATTTTTCACTTTTTGGTTATTAGGAATAATGCTACTGTGATCATTTATGTGCAAGTTTTTCTGTGAATATCTGCCCTCAGTTCTCTTGTGTATATACTTAGGAGTAGAATTGCTGGGTCATATGGTAATTGCATGTGTAAAATGTTGAGAAACTGCCAAACCATTTTCCAAACTGCCTGCAGCATGTTCCAGTCCCACCTTCAATGAATGAGGGCTCCAATTTCTCCATATCCTTACTACCGCTTGCCATTTTCGGTCTGTCTTTCTGTTATCTGTTCTGTTGGGTGTGAAGTGGTATCTAATTGTGGTTTTACTTTGCATTTCCATAATTATTAATGAAGTTGAGCATCTTTTCATGTGTTGACTGGCCATTTTCACATCTTCTTTGGATAAATGTCTATTTAGACCCTTTGCTCTTTTTTTTTTTTTTTTTTTTTTTT
>NW_016826299.1:788365-792340 GCF_001698545.2 Rhinopithecus bieti
TTTTTTTTTTTTTTTTTTTTTTTTTTTTTTTTTTTTTTTTTGAGACGGAGTCTGGCTCTGTCGCCCAGGCTGGAGTGCAGTGGCACGATCTTGGCTCACTGCAACCTCCGCCTCCCGGGTTCACGCCATTCTCCTGCCTCAACCTCCGAGTAACTGGGACTATAGGCGCCCGCCACCACGCCTGGCTGATCTTTTGTATTTTTAGTAGAGACGGGATTTCACCGTGTTAGCCAGGATGATCTCGATCTCCTGACCTCGTGATCCACCTGCCTCAGCCTCCCAAAGTGCTGGGATTACAGGCGTGAGCCACCGCTCCCGGTCTGCTCTTTTTTAAATTGGGTGTTTTTTTTTTTTTTGTTGCTGAATTGTGAGAGTTCTTTATATAATCAGATACAAGTCCTTTATAAGATAAATAATTTGGAAATATTTTCTCCCATTTCATAGGTTCTTTTCACTTTCTTGATTATGTCTATTGAAGAACAAAAGTTTTTAACTGATGAAGTCCAACTTACCCATTTTTCCTTTTGTCGCTTGTGTTTTTGGTGTAGTATCTGAGAAACTATTGCCTAATCCAAGATCATAACGATTTAATCCTCTTTTAAGAGTTTTATAGGTTTAGCCATTCTCTTGCATTTTATTTGAATATTAGAATCATCTTGCCATTTTTGTAGAATTTCAGCTAGGATTTTGATAGAGACTGCATTGAATGCATAAGTCAATTTGGGGAGTATTGCCATCTTACCATTATTAAGTCTTCCAATCCATGAATACAGAATATTTTTTCATTTATTTAGGTTCTCTTTAACTTCTTTCAACAATGTTTTGCAGTTTTTGGTGTATAAATCTTACACTTCTTTTCTTACATTTACTCCCAAATGTTTTATTCTTTTTGATGCTATTGTAAATGTAATTGTTTTCTTAATTAAATTTTCAGATTAAGTGATAATTCATGTAACCACAATTGATTTTTACATTTTGATCTTGCATCCTACAAATTTGCTGAACTATTAGTTCTAATTGTCTTTGGTGTATTGCTTAGAATATTCCACATACAGTATGATGTCATCTGAAAATATAGTTTTACCTTTCCAATCTGAATGCCTTTCATTTCTTTTTCTTGCCTTCGCCCTGGCTAGAACCTCCAGTGTAGTGTTGAATAGAAGCAGTGAGAGTGGACATCCTTGTTTTGTTCCTGATGTTAAGGAGAAAGCAGTCAGTCTTTCCCTATTAAGTATGATGTTAATTATGTTTTTGTTGTTGTTGTTGTTAACAGATGCAGTTTATCAGATTGAGGACGTTTCCTTCTATTACTAGTTTATTGAGTGTTTTCATCAAAGGTTGGTGAATACTGTCAAATATTTTCTGTGTCTGTTGAGATGATCATATGCTTTTCTCCTTTATTCTATTAATATGGATTATTATACTGATTGATGTTAAACCAAGCTTGGAATCCTAAGAAAATTCCACTTGGTCATGGTGTATAATCCTTTTATGTGTTACTAAATTTGGCTTGCTAGTGTCTTATTGAGATTTTGCATCTATATTTGAAAGAGATAGTGGTCTGTAGTTTTCCTGTGATATCTTTTTCTGTTTTTTTTTTGTTGTTGTTGTTGTTGTTTTTTTTTTTTTTAGTATCAAACTGAGTTGAATTTAATCATATATCTTACTGAGGAACATGAGGATCTTCCAGTCTCCCAAGGATTGATTGATTGATTGATTGATTGATTGATTTTGAGACGGAGTCTCGCTCTGTGGCCCAGGCTGGAGTGCAGTGGCCGGATCTCAGCTCACTGCAAGCTCCGCCTCCCGGGTTCACGCCATTCTCCTGCCTCAGCCTCCTGAGTAGCTGGGACTACAGGCACCCGCCACCTCGCCTGGCTAGTTTTTCTGGTTTTGGCTTCAGGGTAATACTGGTTTCATAGACTGAATTGGGAAGTATTCTTCCATATTTTATTGTTTGGAAGAGTTTGTGAAGTTGATGTTAACTCTTTTTTAAATGTTTGGTAGAATTCACCAGTGAAGCTATCTGGGCCTGGCTTTTCTTTGTGGGGAATTATTTATTTGTTTATTTATTACTAATTCAGTCTCTCTACTTGTTTTAAGTGTATTCAGATTTTCTATTTCTTCCTGAGTCAGTTTAGGTAGTTTATGTCTTTCTAGGATTTTATCCATTTCATCTAGGTTATTGAATTTGTTGGTGAAAATTGTTCACAGTATTCTCCTATAATCTTTTTTATTTCTGTTAGGTTGCCAGCGATGTTCCTCTTTCATTCCTGATCTTGGTAATTTGAGCCTTCTCCTTTTTATTTTTAAGGTCATTATAACCGAAGGTTTGTCAACAAAAATCATTGGTTTTTTCAAAGAACTAACTTTTGATTTCACTGATTTTCCCTACTGCTTTTATATTCTCTATTTTATTTATTTCTACTCTAATTTTTGTTATTTCCTTCCCTCTACTTGCTTTTGGCTTAGTCTATTCTTTTTCTAGTTTCTTAAGGTGTAAGTTTAGGTTATTGATTTGAGATCTTTCTTCTTTTTTATATATAAGTAGCTGCCACTGTAAATTTTACTCTAAGCACTGCTTTAGCTGTATCCCTTACGTCTTAGCATGACGTATTTTTGTTTTAATTCATATCAAAGTATTATAATTTTTTGTGATTTCTTCTTTAACACATTTGTTATTTAATAATGTGTTAATTTCTACATATTTGTGAATTCCCCAAATTTCTTTCTGTTATGGATTTCTAACTTCTTTCTATTGTGGTCACTGAACGTATTTTGTATGATTTCCATTATTTTACATTTATGGAGGCTTGTTTTACGGCCAAACATAACATTTAAACATATAAGGACAAAAACCCCAACTCTACATCTCAAAACACAGAAACAAGGTAAAAAGACAAATGGTGACTTGGAAAAAAATATTTGCAACTTATAGACAAAGGGTTAATATGATGAAACAGATATGCTCTTTAATTGCTGGAGAGAATGCGAAATGGTACAACCCATAGGGAGGGGAATTTACCAATACTTGGCAAAATTACATCCCTTTCATGACCTCCATGCATTCGTAAGTCACATTCCAATGGCGGGGATGAAACCCATGAGGAGGTGTCCCATCTCCCCACCTCTGCCTCCTCCTTGTATCCTAAGGCAAGTGCACCTTCCTGATGCTGGGCAGGCAGGGAAGGGGTGCTGAGGGGCTGAGATGTCTGCATTGGAAAGGGCAGATGTGGAGGAAGACAGACTCACAGACAGAAACATACATACATAACAAGACAAGCTGAATTTGGGGGTAGCACCTGGGGCCTTTCTTGAGATAATGAGATTAAAGATTGATGACAGAGACTGTATTTTGTGAGCTTTTAGGGAAGAGCTGGGCAAAGGAGTTCAGCAGCGTGTCTGTGGGCTTTCAGTGGAATTCCCCGTGGATGCCTTGTCAAGCAACTGTCTTAAAGACTTCAGCTACTTGTTGATTTTAAGATTCCAGGCTGGAGTTTCCTTTGAACACATCACTGTGCAGACAAAGGTCATGGAGCAGCTCATGTTTACCTGGATCTCACATAAATATTCACTTCTCCTCCTCTTGTTTTTTAACAAATGAATTATACGATAATCATGTTCTGCATCTCGCTTTTCCTGCTTGAAAGTTCTTCTGCATAGGTACATGAAGATCTAGCACATTCTTCTTCATGATAGCTTCCTGTCTTCATGGATGAACATTTAGGGCATTTCAAGTTTTTTTCTTAGTCTCTGCAATGCTGATATAAACATCCTGGGAAATGTGTATGCATTTCTGCCCACATAGCAACTATAAAATCTCCAGCAGTGGAAGGAGCAGAGGATATATTCAGTCCTAATTTTTATAAATATTGCCACTTTATGTTCAATAAGTTCTTTTCAAGATAACCTCAATTATTAACTCTTTCAATATTGAGTTAGAATATTGAGAATTATATATATATATATATATAT
>NW_016826299.1:792806-837415 GCF_001698545.2 Rhinopithecus bieti
GTTGGAATCGTCCCCCTCCCCCCCGGCTGGGGAAAAAGCAAAACCCCCATTTAAAAAAAAAAAAAAAAAAAAAAAAAAGAAAGAAAATTGGAATGTTCTTTTTCTCATTGATTTGTTAACGCTCTTTGCAAATGAAGGAAGACAGCTCTTTGGAATCTATGATGAAAATAATTTCTACCTATTTGTTGACTGGCACTTAAGGAGGGCTTTGCTACTGAATAGTTCTAATTGGTGTGTTGTTCAACATTCATTCAACTTCTCCTAAATTTATGATGTCTAGGTTTTGTGCTGTGCCTAGAAAAATGTCCTTTACTCCAAAACTGTTTAGTTTCATCATTTTCCTAGACTTTTAGTGGTGTTGATTTTTATGCTTAAGACATCTAGCGTTATTTGTTACAGCACATATTAGGAATAACCCAAATGCCCACGAAAAGGAGACTGCCTATATAATTGAGTTGCATCCATGCCATAGATTTGATCCATCTGAAATTGATTTTGGAGTGGGAGTGAGAAAGCAATATGCTACCCCTATGCTATTCCCAAATAAACCTTTCCTGGACTAATTTTAATTCTAACTAGCAAGGCAAAATCAGTGTGCATTTTGGCCTATTTTCACATTGCCACTCCTGTTCCATTGCTTTCTCTGTGCATTCCCTCGCTAGTCTCCAATCCCAGTCATTACTGTGGCATTGGAGTAAATTTTAGCATATGCTGCAACTATCTCCTCCCCTCCTCTCATCCCATCCCCTCCCCGACCCGAACTTTCCTGGCTATTCTCATAGGTTTATTTCTCTAGGTAAAATTTATTATACTTTTTTCATCTTCCAAAAAGAAATCCTGTTTGTATTCTAATTGAGAATGCATTAAATGATAGGCTCAATTTGTGAGAATTCATATATTTACAATATTAAGTGTTCCTGCACAAGAAGATGATATGTTATGTTATTTTTCTTACTCAAATATCCTGTATGTCAAGAGTTTAAGGTTTTCTTCAGGTAGGCCTGATATATTTATCACTATTTCCTCTAGGTACTTTATTTTATTTTATTTTATTTTATTTTTTTTGAGATGGAGTCTCGCTCTGCCGCCCAGGCTAGAGTGCAGTGGCCGGATCTCGGCTCACTGCAAGCTCCGCCTCCCGGGTTTACGCCATTCTCCTGCCTCAGTCTCCCGAGTAGCTGGGACTACAGGCGCCCGCCACCTCGCCCAGCTAGTTTTTTGTATTTTTTTTTTTAGTAGAGACGGGGTTTCACCTTGTTAGCCAGGATGGTCTCGATCTCCTGACCTCGTGATCCGCCCGTCTCGGCCTCCCAAAGTGCTGGGATTACAGGCTTGAGCCACCGCGCCCGGCCGGTACTTTATATTTAACATATTCATTTAATAATTAAGAGAAAAAAGCAGAGCATTTCCTCTATAGCCTCTTTGAATATTCAAAGTTTTCATTTTAGTTTTCTGTGTTCTTAGATAGATCTTGATAGGGCATCTAATTATGGGTTAACAACCACCAGATACTATACCGACACTAACAGCACCCAGAAATTGGTAAGGAAAATCAGAGTTTCTCAAAAATTAATTAATAAAGAATATGAAGGCTGGGCGCAGTGGCTCATGCCTATAATCCCAGCACTTTGGGAAGCTGAGGCAGGTGGATCACCTGAGATCAGGAGTTCGAGACCAGCCTGGCCAACATGGTGAAACCCCTTCTCTTCTAAAAATACAAAAATTAGCCGGGCGTGGTGGTGGGTGTCTAATCCCAGCTACTCAGGAGGCTGAGGCAGGATAATTGTTTGAACCCAGGAGGCAGAGGTTGGAGTGAGCTGAGATTGTGCCATTGTACTCTGGCCTGAGTGACAGAGCAAGACTCTGTCTAAAAAATAAAATAAAAATATGAAGAGATAGTTTTTTAAAAAATAAATATAACTACCTCTTACACGTGCTAAAACATGCTTGACCACACTCATCGTAAGAGAAGTGCATATTCAAACAAGGCTGGGACACCGTTTTCCACATATCAGATTAGGAAAAAGCAAACATTTGGTAATAAATACTTGTCAGCCTCTGGGAAACAGACAAGCACACACGTTTTCAGGGATGGGGGCATAAACAGTAAAACTCTCATGAAGGGTTACTTAGCAACATCTGTCAGATTTTTAGAAGCATATGCCATTTGATCCATTACTTTGGAAATGTATTGTATAGATACGCTTCTATACGTGGAAATAAACATCTAGCATTATTTGTTACAGCACATATTAGGAATCACCCAAATGCCCATGAAGAGGAGACTGCCTGTATAACTGAGTTGCATCCATGTCATAGAATACTATGCAGTTGACTAAAAGAAGGCCAATGACGCTCTTAATGTGTGAAAGAAACAGGCAAGGTAACGAACAGCATCTGCGATCAGCTACATTTTGTGTAAAAGAGGGGAAAAGTCAGACTCTATCTTTGTTTTGCTTCTTTACATATAAAAAAATTCTGGAAGGATGTAAGAATCTCAGAATTGTAGATCGATACTTAGGATTTTTGAACCATACGACCATCTGACATTTTCAAACAACTAAAGTTTTAACATATTGGCAAGGGAAAAAATATGAGGTCATGTTTTCTTCCTTTTCCTCTGCGTGTCTTCCAGGCTGAGATATACACCCTCAAGTTCAAACAACAGAAATTGACTCCAGCTGAGTTGTCTCAATTCTGGGACTGCCATCTGCCTTCCAAACACAAAAGCAAGCACACAAAATAGAAGCAAAAAAGCCAAGATCAGGAGTTCTCCGTAGCTGGTAGAATTGTAGGCTGGTGTATATCATGTGAGGATTTGAGGTGAACCCAGTGAGTGACTACAGTGTAGCCTCCAAAAGGTTAAAGCAAATGCCACAAACCCATCCTTGTAAAAGATAATGCTGAACAGAAGTGAAAGCCTGCCTACCCCGCCCCTTTGACCTAAGATACAAACTCTGAGAAGATCCTCAGTCTGCAGCAAGAGTTAACATTCCCTGGGTGCTGCACTGCTCTGCAGCTGGGTTTTTGGTGCTTAGCTGAGTTCCATCAATGGTGCACTGTGGTTGTTGCATTCACAGCTCTTTTCCTGCATGGAAAAGCCTGCTTGTGTATGGTGCAAACTTCTTCCGTTTAGTACAAACTCTGACTGAACAATAGGTCTCCTCCTTTTTTTCATGAGCAATATCCTGATATTAAAACAAGAAATTCCATGATTCCTCAGCAACCGTAAACACTCCAAGAATGGGGCCCCACTGTGAGGCCCCATGCCCACCCAAACCTCACTGACAGCCCCCCTTCACGATTTTTCTCTGACCTGTGTTCAAGGCATTCATTATGAATGGCTGGAGGCTGAACATTTAAAAGATAAGATCACGACCGGGCGCGGTGGCTCATACCTGTAATCCCAGCACTTTGGGAGGCCGAGGTGAGCAGATTACCTGAGGTCAGGAATTCGAGACCAGCCTGACTAACCTGGTGAAATCCTATCTCTACCAAAAATACAAAAATTAGCTGGGCATACTGGCAGGTGCCTGTAATCCTAGCTACTTGGGAGGCTGAGGCAGGAGAATTGCTTGAACCCGGGAGGTGAAGGTTGCAGTGAGCCGAGATCAAACCATTGCACTCCAGCCTGGGCGACAAGAGCAAGACTTCATCGCAAAAAACAAAACAAACAACAACAACAAAAAACAAAACAAAACAAAATGATACGATCACTTGCAAAAAAATGATCACAAAAATGCCAAGAACTGAGGAGGAACTAACCTTATTTTAGCTTAAAAAAAAAAAAAGAACCAAATAAAAGGGACATTATCTAAGATTCAATTCATAAGGTTCTGATAGTCTATCTTTGTAACTTCCTAAAGCTACTGCTTGTTTATTTAAATTTTTAGAAATCATATGGCAATAACAATAAAGATAGAAATGTGTTGTTTTGTAGAAATTTGGGGGAGAAAGAGAGAAGAGAAACATTAATTTGTGAAGGCAGTGAGTACATATTCAAAGGAAACACTTAGGTTAATTCACTTAACCCCATCAGGTACTAGTATTATCTCCGTTTACAGATAAAGAAAGAGGTCCCCAGAGATTCAGTGACTTGACCAAGGGAGGGGGCAGAATTTCCACTCTAAACCACTAACTTAATTTTATTAAAAGGCAGAAAACAATGACTCAGCAAGCTTTTACACCCCTTGGAGTAAAACAAAAGATTAAAATTATACTTGAAGGAAAGGCAGGCCATCTTGTCAGAAGATGTAAGAAGGGGAAATAATTCACTTTACATAGACTGTTGCCTTAGGCCCAGGAGTCTTTATATAAGATCCCAATTTGGAACATACCAAGACAGTTTGTGCATATTTTTATTAAGTCACTTCTGAGTTACTCTGCAAAAACTGGGAAAAAAGCGCCTTCCAGACTTGTTGAAAAGGGATGTCCAGCACTACAGGTTGATCAGTAAGCGCTGGTGGATGGCGAGCCCTGGGAATAGTCCAGCATGGACATGGAGGCCGTCTCTGGGCGAGTGCCCCGCCCCCCCCCCGCCCACTGTGAGCAGAGAGGCCCGATGACCACCCATGACTGCTACCAACAGAACCAGAGGGGGCTCTGGGCACCAAATCGTCAGCCCCGTTTACTCCATGAATTTTCAAACTTCACACCAGTTTTCTTCAGTGAGACATACAGGTTTTGTAATTTGGAAAAAAAGAAAAAAAAAAAGCATTCTGAAGATGAAGCAAGGAAAGATTTGGACTTTAATTAAAACATTTTATTTAAAATGTTAATTAAACAGTTTTAATTTTGATGATTGGATTTGAGGGTCATCACATTTCAGTGTACACACATTTGAAAATGAAGACTGGCCACATTTTAAATTCATGTCTTCCATCACTTTAAGCCATGCCTTCTCTAGCTTAGAGCCAAATAAAATCAGACCCCCATTTTGTAAGGACCCTACTTTTTTTTTATCATTGTAATATTATTATCATTTTCACTAATAGAAATAAGAGTCCAGCTGAGGCTACACAATTTGCCCAACAGAGAAAGAGAAAAAAACAGGCCATTTTTTTGACAGTCTACCTAGCATGTGCACTTAGTATGGTGCTAAGCATTCCGCAAACAGATTCTAACCATGCCCCTGTTACAGATAGGACTAGCTGTGGAGGCATCAGGATTTGCACCCAGTTCCTTCCGACTGTACAGCCCAGGTTCTTGACACTCTCACTCAGTATTTCCTGCAAGTGCACACCTTGGAGATGCCCAGGAGATGCTGGAAGATGAGATCAAGAGAGCAGGCTGAGTCTAGCTGTAGCCACTACCTCCTGCTCCAAATCCTTAGAAATTATTACAAATATCAACAAGCCTTATTAGCATGGGAAAGGAAGAAGCAACCTAAGAAGACCAGAGTCCACTGTGCATGAGGTGGAGAAGGCTTGGGAGTGCTGCGAGGCTGCTGGGGAGCAAGGGAAGCAAGAGGGCCCCCAGGTCACCAGCAAGGCGACTGGGAAGAGTGGGGAGCCATAGTGGGCAGACTCCTGTGGATCTGGCCCCTCTCCAGCTTGTGCCAGGCAGCCTGGGACTGATGGGTCTACAATCGATGTGGGCTAAAGAGAAAGTGTGGTGGGCAACTCCCAGGAGGCGCAGGGAGCCTACTACCTGGAAGACATGGTCTGGATGTCCCCAAGGCAGGCTGCTGCAGTCCCCTGGCCCTCCTGTTAGCAGGCTACTGTGACAAATGCTGTGTTCACAGACAGCTACGGGGAATCCCAAACAGAACAGTCAGCATCCACCCAGGCACCCACACACATTTGAGGAAGAGCAGCACCGTAAAGAGAAGCACCAACTCCACTAACCGAGTCAGCACACAGGCAGGCCACAGGTCAGCAGGAAGAGACATTCCACCTTACCCACACACACACACACACAGACACAGAGACATAGACACACACACAGACACAGATACACACACACACAGACACAGGCACACACACACACAGAGACATAGACACACACACAGACACAGACACACACAGAGACACAGACACACGCACACAGACACACACAGACACAGACACACAGACACAGACACACACAGAGACACAGACACACACACACAGACACACACACAGACACACACAGACACAGACACACACAGAGACACAGACACACACAGACACAGGCACACACACAGACACANCACAGACTCAGGCACACACAGAGACATAGACACACACACAGACACAGATACACACAGACACAGACTCACACAGAGACACAGACATACACAGACTCAGGCACACACAGAGACATAGACACACACACAGACACAGATACACACAGACACAGACTCACACAGAGACACAGACATACACAGACTCAGGCACACACAGAGACATAGACACACACACAGACACAGATACACACAGACACAGACTCACACAGAGACACAGACATACACAGACTCAGGCACACACAGAGACATAGACACACACACAGACACAGATACACACAGACACAGACTCACACAGAGACACAGACATACACAGACTCAGGCACACACAGAGACATAGACACACACACAGACACAGATACACACAGACACAGACTCACACAGAGACACAGACATACACAGACTCAGGCACACACAGAGACATAGACACACACACAGACACAGATACACACAGACACAGACTCACACAGAGACACAGACATACACAGACTCAGGCACACACAGAGACATAGACACACACACAGACACAGATACACACAGACACAGACTCACACAGAGACACAGACATACACAGACTCAGGCACACACAGAGACATAGACACACACACAGACACAGATACACACAGACACAGACTCACACAGAGACACAGACATACACAGACTCAGGCACACACAGAGACATAGACACACACACAGACACAGATACACACAGACACAGACTCACACAGAGACACAGACATACACAGACT
This sequence comes from Rhinopithecus bieti, assembly GCF_001698545.2. Taxonomy (NCBI): domain Eukaryota; kingdom Metazoa; phylum Chordata; class Mammalia; order Primates; family Cercopithecidae; genus Rhinopithecus; species Rhinopithecus bieti. The sequence continues at coordinate 799,779 of NW_016826299.1, forward strand.
CAGGCACACACAGAGACATAGACACACACACAGACACAGATACACACAGACACAGACTCACACAGAGACACAGACATACACAGACTCAGGCACACACAGAGACATAGACACACACACAGACACAGATACACACAGACACAGACTCACACAGAGACACAGACATACACAGACTCAGGCACACACAGAGACATAGACACACACACAGACACAGATACACACAGACACAGACTCACACAGAGACACAGACATACACAGACTCAGGCACACACAGAGACATAGACACACACACAGACACAGATACACACAGACACAGACTCACACAGAGACACAGACATACACAGACTCAGGCACACACAGAGACATAGACACACACACAGACACAGACACACAGACACAGACACACACAGACATAGACACACAGACACACACAGACTCAGGCACACACACAGACACACAAAGATACACACAGACACACAGACACACTCATACAGACACACACAGAGACACAGACACACACAGACACAGGCACACACACAGACACACAAAGACACACACAGACACACAGACACATTCATACAGACACCGACACATACGAACACACACAGAGACACAGTCACACACAAACACACAGACACACACACATACAGACACACACAGACACACACATGCACACATAGATACACACATAGACACACACATAGATACGCAGACACATAGACACACACACAAAGAGACACACACAGACACACACACACAAAGAAAATAAGCTGGTTTATATTCCCTATTTATGTAGCCAAGGGCACAGTTTCATTGGAAGCAGGCTGATCACCTAGGGGAGAGGCTGTGTCATATTTCACCACTGTCCCCCTTGGGCCTCAGAGTCTCCAGGAAGAGGTGAGCAGCTGATGGTGACAATGTCTGTGCAAGGCAGGGTCTAGCCAGGTCAGAGAGTCTGCACGTCTTGCTGCATCCTTACATTACTGCTCAAGGGAAGCCTACACAAATCACACAGTCACTGAGATGAGGGAGCTTTGGTCTCTCCTGGTTCACAACACAGCTTGGTATTAGCAACGTTCATCCTTACCCTGGAGGAAAAGATGGAGTCAGCATGGGAGCTTCCCTAAGCAGAATCTTAGGCTCCAGCTTCCCAGCACCTCCAGGGCCCTTCTCTATACAGAATTAATGTTAGCAGAGCAAGAATGAACTCAGAATAAATATTACTAATGTCTTAGAGAGAAACGGGAGGATGCAGCATCCACAAACAAGAGTCAACTAAAACTCTTGAAAATTAATATGAGAAGAGTTGCACTGTGAAGCACAGTAGGTGGGCTGCAGAGCAGAGACACTGCTGCAGGACAAATCAGGAATCTGGAAGACCAAGAGGAGGATGCAGCACCAAAAGATAAGGAGGCTGGGAGTAGAGATAAAAGAGTGAGAGACATCGAAGATATTTCTTGAAGTTTTCCAAAATGTGTCTAATAAGAATTTCAGAAGCATATACTTAAATAAATAAGAATAATTCTCAAGTTGCAAAAATATGAATCCTCTGAAGTGACAGGATACTAGTCCAGAAGTTGAAAAAAAGGAGGAGTAAATTTAGAAAAAAGAAGAATAAAGGACTAGTGAAATAATCTTATGGAAAGACTGATCAACAAAAAAATGAGAGAGAGAGAGAGAGAGAGCAGGACATGTGAGGACACACAAGCAATATCTGGAACAAAAAGATAAAACTACATTAGGGAACTTAAAATCATGGCATCATCAGCAAAGGACACAGGGGTTCTTGGAGAAACAGTGCATTGTGCATCTGGGGCAGTATATGGACAACCTGGCCCTGGACGTCTTGTCACATCAGAAAGCAAGGAAGTTATCAAAGACTCCTGGAGTCACGCCAAAAGATAGAGGAAGCTACTCAGGGGGCCTACTGGCAAAAGGGGAACAGTTTTAGCATCAAGAATCAAATAAATTAAAATCCATGAGTTCATAATAATACCAAGGGAAAAAAAATACCTTCATTGGCGGCCTTCAAAAGGTGTTAGGGAATTGACTTATTTTCAGGAGAATGAATAAGAAAACTAAGAGAAAAAACCCAACGATTTACCCTGACTTTGCTTTACAAACTGTAACTCAAGGTACTACAGAGTTGATGGAAGAAATTTCTTCTTTAGAGATGCCTTTCAGCTAATAAATGAAGAAGGAAAGATAGACTTAAAATAACACCACTTTGCAACCTCGAATTAAATAATTGATCTAAGCAACCTTCAATGACTGATAAAACCATTGTGTGAAAAGTCGAAAAACCATTAGGACGTTTATAATGAGTGACTGTGCTGACACCACTGAAAATCATTAAAAAACTCTAAACATCAGAGAGAGGCAATTAGACATTATGTGACTAAGTGATGCAAGAGGAAGTATACACCATCTATTGGGCATTTTTGCCAAACCAATTACTAAATCTAATCAGACCTCTGGATCTACAAAAACATAGGGAAGGTGGGAACATGTCAGGCCTCACATAGAAATGCAGTTGCCAAAATCCAGACTGTGGAAAATTGCAAAGGACAAACAATGTGGCTTTATCAACAATGAAACTGCAAGGAAAAAGAAATTGAGGGAATAAGATAGAAATTAAGAGACTTAGGAACTGTACTGTCCCATGTCCCAGCATGCAGGGGCACTGACTCAACAAACCTGACTCAAACAAACCAGTGATAAAAACAGAGACAATCCGGGACATTTGAACACTGACTGGATATTTGACATTTTGACTTATTTATTTATTTTTGTTATTTATTTTTATTTATTTATTTTGAGATGGAGTTTCACTCTTGTTGCCCAGGATGGAGTGCAATGGCACAATCTGGGCTCACTGTAACCTCCGTCTCCTGGGTTCAAGCGATTCTCCTGTCTCAGTCTCCTGAGTAGCTGGGATTACAGGTGCCTGCCACCATAATTGGCTAATTTTTTGTATTTTTAGTAGAGACGGGGTTTCTCCATGTTAGTTGGGTTGATCCCAAATTCCTGACCTCAGGTGATCCACCCACCTCAGCCTCCCAAAGTCCTGGGATTACAGGCATGAGCCACTGTGCCCGGCCCTCTCCAGCCAAGGGTCCAGCCTGGATCTCCCCTCTCAGAAGCCTAGCCTGTCAATAGCATGCTATTGTGGGCATACATTAACATACATTTTTAAACATACATTTAAATGTATGTTAAATGTATTTTTTTTCTTTTTTAGACTTCTTAAGCTATAAGTATGGAATTGGGTTCTAAATCATCTGGAAAGAGATAGAAGGGGATTTACATGGATGCAGATTGGTCATGTGGGGGAAGGACGGAGGATGGCAGAAGGTGGGTTACCTGCATGGGAGGAGTAAGTTCCGGTGGAGGGGGAATTGAGTTAACAATAATTTGTGGTCTATTTTCAAAAAGCTAGAAGAGTGGCTTTTGCATGTTCTCAACACCAAGAAATGATAAATGTTTGAGGTGATGGATATGCTAATTATCCCTACTTGATCATTACATATTGTATACATATATCCAAATATCACTCTGTATCCCATAGACAAGCACAATTATTACATGTCAACTAAAAACAAGAGGGTTAAAAAAAGATTGCCCATGTGTGATAATTACTGAAATTGGGTAATGGGTAAAAAGGGGTCCATCTCAATATTCTCTCTACTTGTATACTGTGTTCAAAAGTTTCTGTAATAAAAAATCTTTAAAAAGTGACCAGGCGCGGTGGCTCACGTCTGTAATCCCGGCACTTTGGGAGGCTGATGCAAGTGGATCACTTGAGCTCAGGAGTTTGAGACCAACCTGGGCAACATGGTGAAACCCCATCTCTAGAAAAAAAACAAAAATTAGCCAGGCGTGGTGGTGTGTGCCTGTAGTCTCTGCTACTTAGGGGGATGAGGTAGGAGGATCGCTTAAGCCCACGCTGTTAAGGCTGCTGTAGTGAGCCGAGAGGTCACCACTTCATTCCTGCTTGGGTGACAGAGTGAGACCCTGTCTCTAAGTAAATAAATAAATAAACATTTAAAAAAAAGAAATCTAAGATAAAAATATAACATTTTAAAGTTCCACATAGCAAAAGACTTATGAAAAGGGAAAAATATGCCATTTTGAATTCAGGCCTAAAAACGGTGGTTTCTGAGGCCAAAAAAAGGGGAACTAAGTATTAACCCTGATTCTTTGGAAGAGAGGGCAATTGGAAGACTCAGTTTGGGTGGGAGGCGGGAATGGGTACTTTTCGTTGTATTCCCTTTTGTACTTTTAAATTGTGTATAAGTAAATTGTGTGTAATTCATCTATTAAAATTAGTAAGATAGTTTAAAATATATTTTAAAATCCTGAACCATTATGAACTTCATGCTAAAATATTCGAAAATCTAGATTAAATGGATAACTATCTAAAAATTGTATTGCATAAAATAACTCAAGAAGAAATAGAACATTTAAATAAAACTATAACCTTTAAAGACAGAGAATCAATAGTGAGACATCTACCCATTAAAAAGCACCAGGCCTGTATGGTTTTATAGGCAAAGTGATATATCCCACTTCTTGAAAAATATAGTACGTATTTATATTATCAAACTTATGTTGGTTGAAAAGGCAAGCTGCAAAAAGATTGGTACAGTATTAAAATATTTAATCCAACATTTTTGTATGGAAACTGTTCTGAAAGGAGCAGGATTGACAAAACAGAACTCTGGCTACCCCATCCCCACCACAGCTGGACAATGAGCCAGCTGAGAGATGCACCCTTCTCCCAGCTGAAGTGAGAGCACCCAAGCTCAGTTTCCCACAGGTCTAGTGGCTGCATCATAGAGGACTGCACATCCCACAGACCCCGAGTTGCCCCATGTAAGCAGCCAGCACCCACAGCTAGCATGCTATTGACAGGCTAGGCTCTGAGAGGGAAGACCCAGGCTGGACCCTTGGCTGGAGTAGAACCCAGCCCCATCCAGCCCTACCCAGTAGAGGCCCTGTAATAGCTTTCTGTTAAAGGAGAGGCTGGGGGCCACATGTCACACCATCTTGCAGATTCAGGCTTTGTGATTTTCTTTCTCTTAATAAAGCCTATTCCCTAACCTCAGTGGATGATATTGTGGAGTTCATGCCAATCCCCATACAATAAGTGGTAGCCCAGAGGGGATCCACCTGGCAAGGCAGAAACAATACCATGTATTTACAGACAAACACACACATACAGCCATAAAGCGTTCATACTAACTTCAGAATAATGGCTACCCTTGGAGTTGAAGGAGAGCAGTGATCAGGGAGCGATCCAAAGGGGTTCTGGCTGTACCTGTAAGGTTTGACTTCTTAAAATATTTTATTTGAAGCAAAAATGACAAAATATTAATGTTGGCTAAATCTGAGTGATGGGTACATCTTTGATCCCTCCTTCCTTTACTCCTCACTCACCTAACCCATATCAAAGCCTGTTCCTGCAAGAAGAACCACCAGCTGGGCCCTGCCTAGATTCCTGACCCACAGAAACCTGGGAAATGATAATTTGTTGTTCTTTTAAGCCAACAAGTGATAGGGTGGTTTGTTACATACTTGTGCATGGATACCCACACAAGTCCTGATAGCTTTCTTTTGAAACCTATTCTCAGTGCATTCTCTTCTTCCCACTCCTACCCCACCATCCTGGCCCCCTTGGTGCCTTCTCTCCAGAGCTCTGGCAATAGCCTTCTAATTCCCTAAACAAGATCATGCTGCTCCTCAGATGTTTCCATCAACCTTGGAACAAAATCTACACTCCTGCTGTGAAGGCTCACCTCTCCAGCCCCATTTGGTGCTTCTCTCACTCTGCCCAAACTGCACAGGTCATCTTGCAGTCACTCGAACCTACCAATCTCATTCCCGCTGCCCAGCCTTTGCACTCACTGATGCCTTGCCAGGAGCACCATTTCCCCAGCTCCTTTGCAGGACTGACCTCCTGATTCCATTCCCTTCATTCTCTGTAAATGCCACCTCCCCCTAGATACCTTCCCTGATCTCTGATCATAGGCAATAGTGCCCTATGCCTGTCACTCTCCATCCCTGCAGCATGGTTGATCTCTGTCATGGCCCTGTTCACTCTTGACAGTAGAGTGCAGGTTTATGTACTGTGTTTGCCCCGCTGGAATAGAAGCATCATGAGGACATTTTCCTGGCTTCCCAGGGCCCTGACCATAGCAGGCTCTGACATAGCCTGGAGTGTATGACTAAGACTAGGCACAGGAGGGAGGGCTGGGCATATCATTCTCTGTTATTTTCAGTATGTTCGATAAACACTCTTCTTCCCAGCCTTCCTGTGGTTGCCTCCTTCTGGTCAACTGAGCAGACCTGAGATTCAACATCAATGCCTTACCTAATAACAAATAAAAATGGCCACATTGTGCCTCTTTTGTACATGATCTTACTCTAATGCTTCATTGAGCATCACTCTCTGGTTTTCTTCTTCCTTCCTTTTTCTTTTTTTTTGAGACAGTTTCTTGCTGTGTCACCCAGGCTGAAATGCAGTGGCGCGGTCTCCGCTCACTGAGATCTCTGTCTCCCAGGCTCAAGCAATCCTCCCACCTCAGTCCCCACAAAGTAGCTCGGACCACAGGTGTGTGCCACCATGACCGGCTAAATTTTTTTTGTTTTTTTTTGTTTTTTTTTTGTAGAGATGGAGTTTTGCCATGTTTCCCAAGCTGGTCTCAAACTCCTGAGCTCAAGCAATCCATTTGCTCGGTCTCCCAGAGTGCTGGGATTACAGACAGGAGCTACCTTGCTCAGCTCTCTTGCTCTCTGCTGTCTACTTTTCCTGCTACAATTGGAAGCCCTGTAAGAGCAGAGGCCACACTCCTGCTGTGTCCCCAGCATCCGGAACAGTGTCCTCCACAAATGGATGCATAAGAATGGTTGAAATAATCATGCTGAATTAATAAAGACAAACACAAAGCTGGGGCTTAGAAGAAATATAGAGAATGCAGAGGTCATTAAAACTAACTTCAAAAATAAGTGCCAGTGAAAAATATTTTTCTGCCAGTGTTTTCACTGACTTAGTATCCTAGGAAGTTGCTTTCTTTGTAATTTATAGACATTCTTTGCCTACAAAGTCAGCTGACTGCAAATTTCCGTAATAATGCTTTGAATCATATAATTATTGATTTGTCTGGAATTCACTGTAAAATGTTGGTTTCAATACATGATTTTGACTTTTTAAATAAATAAATAAAAATTAACTGAGAAGATAAGACTGACACCAAAATAAAATAAAATAAATGGCAATTAGGATCCTTTGGGAAATTCAAGAAAATACTGCATACATATAACACAGGAGCACACAATGTTATGAAAATAAACAACCAAGAACAGGAAAGAGTTTTGGAAATTAAGATTGAGTTCCAAAATGAAATGCTCAATAGAGAGGTTAGAAGACAAAGTCAAGCAAATCTTTTTTTTTTTTTTTTTTTTTTTTTTTTGAGGTGGAGTCTGGCTGTGTTGTCCAGGCTGGAGAGCAGTGGCGCGATCTCGGCTCACTGCAACCTCTGCTTCCCAGGTTCAAGCGATTCTCCTGTCTCAGCCTCCTGAGTAGCTGGGACTACAGGTGTGTGCCACCAAGCCCGGCTAAGTTTTACATTTTTAGTAGAGACAGGGTTTCGCCACGTTGGCCAGGCTGGTCTGAAACTCCTGACCTCAAGTGATCCGCCCACCTCAGCCTCCCAAAGTGCTGGGATTACCGGCGTGAGTTACTGGGACTTGTCAAAAGTTTATAAATATTAAGAAAAAGAACAACAGTTGGAAAATGTGAGTGAAAAGATAAGCAACCTGTATCTTCATTAATAGGAGTTCCAGAAAAACAAACAAAACAAAACTATAGCGAANTTTTGAGGTGGAGTCTGGCTGTGTTGTCCAGGCTGGAGAGCAGTGGCGCGATCTCGGCTCACTGCAACCTCTGCTTCCCAGGTTCAAGCGATTCTCCTGTCTCAGCCTCCTGAGTAGCTGGGACTACAGGTGTGTGCCACCAAGCCCGGCTAAGTTTTACATTTTAGTAGAGACAGGGTTTCGCCACGTTGGCCAGGCTGGTCTGAAACTCCTGACCTCAAGTGATCCGCCCACCTCAGCCTCCCAAAGTGCTGGGATTACCGGCGTGAGTTACTGGGACTTGTCAAAAGTTTATAAATATTAAGAAAAGAACAACAGTTGGAAAATGTGAGTGAAAAGATAAGCAACCTGTATCTTCATTAATAGGAGTTCCAGAAAAACAAACAAAACAAAACTATAGCGAAAGCAGAAGAGAAAAATATTATCAAATAAAATACAAGAAATGTCCCAGGCATGAAAAGGATACATGCTTGGCCTACCCAGTGCCAAGCAGCAGGAATGGAAAAGGACCTTCACCCAGGTCTTTCCCTGGGAAATTTTGGAAGACCAAGCACACAGGGAAGATTCTAAAAGCTTCTCAAAGGGAAAACCAGGTCACCACAGAGCAGTGAGAATAACACCACATCAGAGGACAAGGGAGAAGGTTCCAAAGGTAGAGGATTCCAATTGAGATTGCAGGAGAGGGCAAAATAAAGATGCCCTCAGGAACGCGCGGAGTCTCTTGCAGGAGCCTCCCAGGAGCTCTTTCATAGGCGTTTTCTCGCTGATGCATTCCAATTAAATCGAAGGGCGAAAAGTAAGAGTCCTGGGTGGGAGGTGGGAGGTGGATGGAGGTAGCAGGGAGTGGGGGTGGTGTTCGTCTCCAGGGCCCCACAGAATACTGAGTCTCCGGGCACTTGTCATCACGAAGGGAACATATTATTTAAAGTCACAAATGCAACCTAGGGATGAGTCAGCCCCAAAAGAATGAAATGCAGAGGGAGCAGCAGATAGATGGGGTGCAAAAGGGAAGGAAATATTCATTTATCATAGCAGGAAGTCAACAGACACGTTTCAACAGATCAGCAATAGAGAGGTGCAGGCATCTTCTTTACATTGAGAAATGGTAATTACCTGAAGAACTAAAACCAGAAACAGGAAATAACAACTCTTTTGGGAGTTGACACTGGGGCAGGGCCTTGTTGCTTCTCCTATATTATAGTCCCTTCTGTCTGACAGCCTTCATTAACCAGGGGTATGCATTCTTTTGGTAATTTTTAATGTGCTTATTCTGTGATCCTGCCATTCTTCTGGGGCATATGAAGTAATATTCAACTCTTAGAAGCAAAAGGTAGAAACAATCTGAAGACATTTTAATAAGAGATTGATGAAACATGGTTGTATTCACACCAAATGTGGTGCATATAGAGGGAACTCATACTCAAGAGAAAAGAAGACATACTCAAGAGAAAAAGGTTGCACAATAGTATGTACAGCTGAATATGCATGTAAAACCGAAATATACACAAAGAGAACCATACTTGTGCTTTGGAAGAGGTTAGGAAGAAAACATACTCAGGCTGGGTGCTGTGGCTCATGCCTGTAATCCCAGCACTTTGGGAGGCCGAGGCAAGTAGATCACTTGAGGTCAAGAGTTCCAGACCAGTCTGGGAACATGGTGAAACCCCATCGTGCTAAAAATAGGAAAATTTCCTGGGCGTGGTGGCACACGCCTGTAATCCCAGTTACTCAGGAGGCTGAGGCAGGAGAATTGCTTGAACCTGGGAGGTAGAGGTTGCAGTGAGCAGAGATTGCACCATTGCACTCCAGCCTGGGTGACAAGAACGAAACTCCGTGTCAAAAGAAACAAACAAATAAAAGAAAACACACTCAGCTAACAGTGATTACCCATGGGCATGATGGAAAGGGGGCCAAGAATAACTGTGGCTTTCTCCTTATCATTTCAATCCACTGTGCAAATTGTGGAATTCCATATAAATAACTTTTTTCTTAACCTTCAGGGAGGAGGCAGGCACCAGGTGAATGCTCGTAGTCCACTGTCAGGTAGGGGCTCTTTGCTTGCTTCTTATTTTTGAACCCATGGGTGCTTGTGATGTTTGCACAGAGACTGGGGTGACTGCCCACTGGAGCCATTTGAGCCTGGAAGCTGGGGTGGGGGCAAAATGACTGCAGGAGCCCTGCCCTGGCCTCCCCCATCCAGCAGAGCGAGGTCCTGCAGGTGTGGGCCACCTGTTACCACCCACTTATCTCTCCGAGTCCACATGGCTGTGTCAAGTCCAAACTAAGCTGCTAACAGGAACTTCAGAGAGCCATTCTTATCCATTTATATTCAGTTTCTAACCTCAAATTTGCATCGTAACATGGTTCCATATTTAAAATAATCGATTAAAATGTTCTCTGCCTTTAAATATCTCTAAGTCACTGAAAAGTTCAAAGTGTCATGTAAATTATTTTTGTTCTTGGTTCTCTGAAATGACCAGGTAGGTGATTTTAAGCCAACATTTGGCAACATGCTACGGCCCCTGGGTGCTGGATGTTGAATGGAGGATGAGAGGATGTCACCAGGCACAACCCTAGCAGCATTAGCGAAAGGAAATGCAATCCTCAAAAGTTCTTTACAGTTGAAAATATAAGTTCTGATTAATGTGTGCTTCATTGTGCAGCATGGGGGTGATGAGCTCAGGGAGGATTCTATTGCTTGAGATATGTGTTTTTGTTTGGTTTTTTTCTTTTCTTCTTTAGGACAAATGTCACCCAATAAGTAGCAAGATGGCTATGAAGTAGAATCTGGACAAACTGAACCCAAGGGTGGCCTGAATAGTGAAGGGACTCAGAATTGGGGCTTCCAAAGAATAATAGCAGCTCCTTATTTTCATTCATCAAACTTTCCAAAAATGTGCGTGCAATTCACACACTCAAGTTTAGACTTACATGGCATTGGGAGTGGTGGGGTGGGAGGGCTCCATTCCCAGAGAACTAAAGAATTTCATAAAAATCCCTAGTGATGGCTCCTTCAAAGTCTGACTCAAGCAAACCAAGAGGGGTAAAAATCCTTGTCCCTCTGCACAGGGGCCTAGGGATGCCCACACGGACATCTCCCTGCTCTCAGGCTGCTGACCTCTTTATGGGGGCTAGGGCAGATGGCTGGTAAGAAAATCTCTCTTGGTGGCTGAATGCATGCCAAGTGAGCCTGGGCTGCTCCCTAGCAAGCACAGAGGCCACCAGATAGGGCTACCCTGCACACCCCACATAAAGAAAGCCAAGTCAGGAGTATGGGGTAGGGGAGGCTGGGCAGGGGGTGAGAACTGGGGCTCCGGTGAGCCACCACCTTCAGGCTCGGGCCACCTAGAATGGGGTGGATCAGTGGGGGTGCTCATCCATGGCAGGGTGGGGAGGCAGTAGGGGCAGCTCTCCCCATGGACCTAGGTGTGTATGGCCTAATAATTAGCCCACAGACAGAGAAGTCAAAAAGCTATCGTGATATCTAAGTGGAACGTGTAAAGTTGCTGACGGCCTGTCAATGGGATGGCTTACTCAGCCTAAAAAGGTATCTGCAGGGAGGGCAACACATTTGCTTTTAGTGACTCCAAGAAATGGGTTAAGGGATTCCGATCTGTCTAAATGAATAAAGCCAGGCATGAGGAGAGCCCCACAGCATCCACTTCCTACCAGAGCTGTCCACAGAAAGGCGTTGTTGCTAGGGAGTCAGCTCCCCATTGCTACAAGTAAGCAAGCACATTCCGGACAAGTAAATAGGAGAAGATCTAAGCCTCGGGTTAAAACGAATGTTCAAAAGCTTATCAAGGCCTGGAGCATCTGTAGCTGGGCTCTGCTTTGTGAGCGTGAAGCACAGCTGTGCTAACTGCCACCTGCATGGATGGACGCACACAGCCACATCGCCCGCCACCTGGGCCACCAATCAGCCTCCCTGTCCTTCTCCTCACTCATTAAAAGATTCCTGACCAGACGTGGCTGTGCTCCCTGGAGGGGCTGGCCTGCTCCTGCAGCCAGGCTGAAATCTCCTTTGCTGCAAGGCCCTGCCTGCCCTGTTTCCTGTGGCTCCCATGGTGTGAATACAACTCAGCACGTTCAGGCAGGACACCAACAGGAGGAACAAGTCAGAGATGTGGGCTGGCTCATCAGTGGGATCTGTCCTTTGTAGACTTTCCTGCTGTGGCCTGACAAGAAGGCCGGCTGCCACCCTAGAGGCTCTTCCTAATTCGACCTATTTCCTACTTCTGTTTCTGGAAGGCAGGAGGAGCCCCCGCTTGAGCAAACCTCTTAGCTCCTGTATTAAGAAGTTATATTTCAAATGCAGATTTGAAAAAGTCAAAGGAGAAAAAAACAAGACATTGGAAGTAGCCATGAAACAACCTGGAATTTGAAGACCTTCTGGAATGTTCCTTCTCCTCCTTTGGTCCATGCTGCGTCCAGTGGTGGGCAGGGCTCTGACAGGTGTGTGACTGTGGCAGGGCTTTCAGGACCGAAGCGATGGCCACTCACAGAGAGCTGGGGGTGTGAGCCCCTGCCTGAGTGATGTCTGATCAAGCTCCACCCACCCTCTGCAATCCAGAAGTCTCCCCAAGTATTCTCTACCTGAATTATCTGGAAGTTTCCTGACTTCTCTACTTTCCAAGACAGCTCTCCTTGGCTGGCAGGACTGGTTTTTCCACTCTGGCTGGTGTTAGACATACTCAGAAGAATGAACATCTAATGACATGTTTGTCAAAGCAGTGGGCGCCCTGCAGCCCATGCCCAGTATCTCATTGACAGATGCTCTGTCAGCTGGCAAACTCTACGCCCATCAAAACTTTCTAGCCATTCTTCCTGCACCGCAGGCGAGCTGACTGCTGCCGGTGCTAATGAGGTGGAGATTGTCACATACCTTCCTGGGACACAATTGTGTTGCACAAACACACAGTGGGCCGCATGGCAGGGTAGACACACACAGACCCCGGCCCCATACCAGCTGGGCAAAGCCCCCCACATCCAGGGGCTTTGAAAGGATTAACCATTCTAAACAAACATGAGCTGAGGTCACACAAGTCACAACAGGTAGGGGGTGTGAAAAGGCATGCCTAGTACACAAATAAAAAATTTAAAATACCATTACCCCAACATCCAAGAGTAGACACTGTGTTTTTTAAAGTGTGGGTCTTTTACTAAAGCATACTCGGAAGTATACTAAGAACATTATTGTTTTCAAACACGTTATCTTACAGGGACTTTTAAAGCATGAGAAAACTGTCCCTATATAATTTTGAGTATCATTAATTTTCCTTCTGGCAGCCAACTTTTCTTAGCTGGAGCTGGAAATTAGGCCTGAACAGTCTGCCCTGAGTAAGGCTGGTGGATTTGGGGGGTAGGAGAGGGGAAACAGGACTCCCTATCATCCCAGGAAGTCTGGGAGAAGGTGGGATGGGACAAATCCAGCTTAGGCTCTGGGGACACGCTCAGAGGGTGAGTCCTGCAGGGGTATCAGCTGCAGTCATAGTAAGTCAAGTATTCCACATTTATTCCAGAAAGACATCAAGGCAAAGAGGCCAGTGGAACCAGATCTAACTTTGGACGTAAGCACAGGAGTTTCACTGCTTAGATTCTAATCACAAATCATCAGTACTTAAATAAACAATAATTTTAAAATAACTTGCAATATTATTGTTCTGGACACAAAAGAAGGCAAAACAAAACAAAAAGCAATGTGTAGATATCGTAGGAAACATAAACAGCAGAGATGAGCAAAGCACAGTGACTGCAATCCCAGCACACACACGTGACCACATGCCACCCTTTGAGCATTACCTGCTCCTTGGCTGTTGCATTAGTGTACATATTTATTAATACATTCTGTGAAAATGAAGTCCAACATGCAATGCATTAAAATTGGGCTTTACAGAGGGGGCACTGTAGGCTTTAATCCCTGGAATTAATAAATTCTGTCAGTGAGCTCCAGGGCTGGGGCTCACAGGCTCAGTTCTGCTGGTACCACCTGTGGGACCTTAAAACTCTGAGTATGGATATAAATTAGTAGCTTCTCACAAGATTCCTTATGAAGATTTGGTTATTATTGTAATTCATTAATATGTAATAGAATTTTCTTAATGCTAAACAGGGGACAGAACTTTCTGGGGCATGTCAGGCTATTTTCCTCTCCTCTTCACCTCTTGGTTTTCTGTGTTAGGTCGCTGCATAAACATCTCCCTCATTCTCAGGGGTTCCCAGGGTGTCACTTCCCTGTCCTGTCTCTACTTCAAGCTCTTTGAACAGTACACAGTGAAGGCTGCTGCGGTCCCATCAGGGTCCTTGGCCCTTGTGTGTGTCCCTTGGGTTACACAGAACAGGATGGCAGGGATTCCTGAGATCCCACTGGGAAAAGAGGCCTGGGGCAGAAAAGACTTTTCTGTGCCCGCTGTTTCCCATCAGAGCAGTCAGGAGAGGACATGTGCCAAGCTCAGATGCAGGCCTTTAGGGAGAATCATGGGGGGCTGGGGAGTGCCACACTTTGGTCTCTCGGAGCACCTTAACATTTTCTAGTTATCTGTCCTGCCACGAGCTTGGAGGTGGGGATGGGTTTGTCCAAAGCCCATTGCGCCGTGGTCCCTGGGACCTGTAAGAATCAGTAGGGGATCCCTGGAGACCTAGAAACGCAGGCTCTCTGTGCCCCAGGCCTCCTGAATGAGATTCTGCATTTCACCAGGATCCCCAGGGGACATGTGCACATGATAATTTGAGAAGTGCTGCTCTACGGGACTCAAACCATTTAGATGGGCTGATTCTCCACTTTAGCTACACATTAGAATCACTAGGGAACTTTTAAAAATCACCCATGCTGGCCGGGCGCCATGGCTCACTCTTGTAATCCCACCCCTTTGGGAGGCCGAGGTGGGTGGATCACTTGAGGTCAGGAATTCTAGACCAGCCTGGCCACCATGGTGAAACTTCGTCTCTACTAAAAATACAAAAATTAGCTGGGCATGGTGGTGCACGCCTGTAGTACCAGCTACTCAGGAGGCTGCGGCAGGAGAATCGCTTGAACCTGGGAGGTGGAAGTTGCAGTGAGCTGAGGTCATGCCACTGCACTCCAGCCTGAGTGACAGAGCAAGAAACTGTCTTTAAAAAAAAAAAAAGAAAAAGAAAAAGTTACCCATGCTTGCTCACTCACTGCCCCTCTGCCCCAGGATGCTGCTCCAGTGGGTCCAGGTGGTGCCATAGCCCTGCCGGTTTGAGTCACTACCCAGTGACTCTGTGGGCCATGGTTGAGAAGCACTCCTTTAGATCACCAACTGTTGACCAGGAGGGGGAGGGAGCAGTGCCTCCTGTGGGACTTTTTCAGATGACACAGTCACCCACCCAACAGGCCCCAAAAAGACCAAAGGTCCCCTGTCCCCACCCTCACCCTCAGGGCTGCTAAGAGGAGCAGCAGGAGGATAAGGGAGCCTCATGTGCACTGGAAATGTGGAGGTGCTACCCCCAAATCGGGGACAGCGTTCTATCACCCATGCCACCTTGATCTCACACTAACAGAGCAAAGCCTTTCTACCACACAACTGAAAAAAGACATATGTCTAAAACAAAGAAAAAGAAAATTTACAAAGAAACAAGTTGAACACTCTGGAAAGATTTATTGCTGGACAATGTCAAGAAGCAAATTCGTCTCCCATTTCATAACGTGATGGATGTGAAAAGACACCTTCCAGAAACATCACCCTGGTCAGCTGCTGGACATTTCAGATGGAGTAAAAACACTCCAACAACTGAACAAAGTGTCTGCCAAGCCAGGTACAGTGGCCGATCGTTAGTTAACACGGTTAAGGGTACAAACATGGGCCTCTCAGACTCAACGTGTTGACTCTTTCACCTGCCATAGTATGGCCTAGCATTTAAGAATGAGTGTTATAGCATTAAGAGAGTGTTCAGATGGCAATTCTGTGATTTCTGAGTTGTTGACCTTGAAGTTTCCAGGCTTCTCTTACCCTCATGTTCCTCAGCTATAAAACGGAGATAAAAGTACCATGTTCCAGGTTGTCATGAGGATTTTATGGCATTATTTTGTATTTATGGCATTATTATTTTATGGATTAACAAATATTCATTAACAATGATATCCTATTGGTCTTAAAAGTGGTACAACTGTAGTGGAAAATCTGGCAGTATGTGCCGAGAGCTTAAAGATGTTCAAGACCAATAATTCAACTTCTGTAAACCTACATTACAGAAATAACCTTGAAACCAAGTATTAAGAAATGGGAAGGAAATGCTTTGGGTGGGAGCGAATAACTAGAAGCAACCCAAATGTCCCACAGGAGAATAAGGATTAGGACAATAACTGCACATAGCACTCCCACAGAAGATGATCTTTCTTTTGGTTCTGAGTGCTGCCCAATTTATGCATCATTTTTGATCAAATTATTAAATTGTAAAAAAATAAAATAAAATAAATGAAATGATGCTTCACTTGATCACAGGAGCTAGGTGGTGCCCTAGGTAAATGTCACTGATAGACGGTTAAGAGAAAAAAGCAAGATACAGCATTACATGCACCTTATAAGTGCAATAAAGTCAAAACAAAGTCCCTTAAACACAGAGAAGCAGACTAGGAAAGAACATGTCAAGATGCTCATTGTGCTTATGTTTCAGATAGCGGGATTCTGGATGATTCTTTTCCCTTCTTCCTTTTTTTAAATCATTTTTTCAATTTTCCTTAATAAACATGTATCCTTTTATAATGAAAAAACAAAACTAAATCCTTATTCTTAAAAGTTCTTTAACCCAACATGAAGTGATGTGCCAATTGTTAAGATCTGTGAGTCTGCAATCAATTTTGTACACGGTTCCTCAATTTTTAGAATTTAGGAATCCCAAGATACATTTTATGATGAAAGAGCTCCAAATATGGACATTTGATTTCCATTGGTTGAGAACTCCTTGTTCTTACATAGCCTAGACACCATGCAGGATGAGCATGGCAGGTCACACCCAGGCAGGCATAAGCATGGCCCTGTCCTTACCGTTAAGCGTCTCCATGGCGTGTTCTGGACACACAGCTGACTCCTCCGGCCCCACACACCAGTACATGCTGGGTGGTCTTTGCGACATGCCAGCCATCAACCCTTACAGCAGCCAGTCTTCAAAGGCAGGTCCTGCTGTTGTCACTGCCACTGCCACTGGCCGTGGGGTGCATTAAGGCATGAACTCATAGCCATGGATGAGCAGAAAGCATTCTTGTTCTGGTGGGTGAAAAACAATAAAATCAGAAAGCCTTTATAATTCCTGTCCTCCTCCCCTGCAAATATCTGCATGGGTTCATTGAGTTTGCCCTCTGCAACATTCCTTTTTGTAGTTCATCTATCCAGCCAAACCCATCAGGTGTGGTCAGTGGGAAGGCAGAGCTCCCCCCATCCCATCTTGATGCTGGGCTCAGGTCTTGTCTACCTGAAAAGAGTCTCAAAGAAACCCCAGACAATTGCAAAACACATACTAGTAACTGACTCAATCATCGTTCAATCAACACACACCCACTGTCACTTGCAAGGCAGCCAGGCTCTGTGTGAGGCTCAGTGGCACCAAGATGGTTAAAGGAGCCTCTTGCCCTCAGGAGCACACTCCAATGGGGGTAGGACAGATATAGTTAAGCACACTCCAATGGGGGTAGGACAGATATAGTTAAGCACACTCCAATGGGGGTAGGACAGATCTAGGACAATACAAGGCTCTCCTTTTGCCCAGGGCTAGTTCTTCTGGAAGCCAGAGGTGAGTATGTCATCCCAAAGGGGCAGTCAGGCAACAGTCCCAAAGACAGGGAATTATTACTGGTTATGAAGTCAAGTTAGTGTGAGCTTTAGCAGGAAGCTAAATGACGGAGGTTAGCAGAAGTGAGCCTCAAAAATTCTGCCCCTTTCCCAGGGGATATTTGGCAATGTCTGGAGACACTTTTGGTTGTCACAACTTGGTTGGGGGAGGGTGCTACAGGCATCTAATGGGTAGAGGTCAAGGATGCTGCTAAACATCTTACAATGCACAAGACTGTTATTTGCAACAAAGAATTATCTGGCTCCAAAAGTTCCAAAGTGGAGTTAGACTAATCTCTGACTATGATAAACTGCTGAGACCAGGTGCTGCTCTTCTATGCTGGGCCCCCACTGAGCTTGGAGTCGCCCCCATGGGCATGGGTGTCCATCCTGGTACCATGATTGAAGGACCAGAGGAGGGTAAGACCCATGCCCAGCTCAGGCCTGAGACGAGGTACTACCGTAAGAAATGCATGTGTGCCTACCAATGTTCTTATAGCGTATCCTATATGTAATGAAGTATGAGGTAATTAGCACCCCTTGTCTGTGTTCTCTCAGATAGACAACTCTGAAATGGGGGGTGATAGTGCAGCCAAAAATATATTTTTATATCAAGGTTATGTAAAAATAATGCCTAAGAGAATCTGTAAAGGCAAAAGCACAGTGTGGATGTCAAAGGTGTGGATTGCCTCTGTCACATGTTAGCAGTGACCCCCCCCAGCTGAAATTTATGTGTGTCTCAGTTTTTCACCTGTTAAAAATAGACATCCACCCGTATGCCCTGGCCCGCTGGCGGGGTTACTGTGTGAATTCAACTAAAGTAAAGTTTCTGCTGCCTCTCTGTATGACAGGGCTGGGGTGGTCATTACCTGCAGTATCAGTGTGCAGACTTGGAGGCCAGGGGGTCTCCCACCTCCCCCTAATGAACAAGATCAGAATATCAACGCTGGAGGGCAGATGCCAGCCTCACCAGTGGGTAGGTTCTAGAAGGTGCTGTGAGCAGTAGGAGGAGCACGAAGTAAGATACAGGACAAGGCTGTGGGAATTTCTCACCTAAAAGCCTAGAAATCAGGCACCTGGACCAGGTGGACTAGACTCTTCAAGGCAGGGGAAGGCGGAGCTAGAAAAGTCAGGCTCCAGCAGCCTTGTGTATGCTGCACATGTTTCTGAGCCAAAGAGGGATGGTCGAGAGAAACCATGTGTGGGAAACACCCGTGTTTGAAGTTGGGAAGCCTGAAAAGTCGAAGGAGGAAAGGAAAAACAATCAATCTGGGCAAAATGTAGGGGATGATTAAAGCCTTATAAATAGCGAAACCTGATTTGGAAAATCAATTTGTGACAGAGAGAGGAAGAGCCAGCAAGACAGAATCTGTTTTAAAATAAAGGCTCCAAATCACACATTCACATCCAGAAACTGAAAAGCACAGTTGCCATCTGCTTTCAGACACCTCTCCAAAAACAGTACCACACATAACCAACAGCATTTCAAAAATCCAAATGCTAGACATTCTTCCTGAAAACAGAAGTGTCTTACCATACAATGTTTTTAAGTTTAAAAAAAATCTTAAAATTATTTCAGGCTAACCCTCACCCAGCACATTTTGTTCCCCTTTTTATTTTCAGTTTCCTTTTGAAAATCACTTTACCAGTGGAAGATTTTGCCCCTGGAGCAGTTTTAAAATTCTAATTAGTATTTTGGCTTATATTCTAAGGTAGAAGTTTTAAGATGAGGTAATTCAAATTTTGCTCAATCTTTGCCCTCAAATGGATCTTTACTTCCTCTTGCTTCTTTTGGGTTCAGATCAGTGCCAACAAATGATGGTTACAAGTTACATGTTATCATTATACACCCTAAAGAGGACATCAGGAGGTTTTCTGCACTAATGATGGTTTAAATGATTTTTCAAAACCTCATCAATTTCCTTTTGCCAACTATTTATACCTGTATAAATGAATAAACCTAAATATTTAATGGAAAAGAAAATAGCCGGGTGTGGTAGCTCACACTTGTAATCCCAGTACTTTGGGAGGCTGAGGCAGGTGGATCACTTGAGGTCAGGAGTTCGAGATCAGCCTGGCCAACATAGTGAAAACCCATCTCTACTAAAAATACAAAAATTAGCTGGGTGTGGTGGTGGGCACCTGTAATCCCAGCTATATGGGAGGCTGAGGCATGAGAATCATTTGAACTCAGGAAGGCGGAGGTTGCAGTGAGCCAAGATTGTGCCACTGCACTCCAGCCTGGGTGATAGAGCAAGACTCTAGAGAAAAGAAAAGAGAGGAACCTGTCATTCATTCTACAAATGTCTTACTGAGTTCTTTCTATAAAGACGGAACTTCATGAGTTTGTGAAGCTGGTGGGGGAGCAGACAGCTAAGTAATTGCTATAAAGTTTCTGACAGCAGAGAAACCCAGGTATTTTAAGAGGCTTGGGAAGGACTGTCGATATTGAAGAGTTAGAAGACCCTTGTAAGCAAAGCATGCTAGACATGCTCATTCATATCACCCAGCTCCTTTTTGAATGAAAATCCTGGTCAAAATGGTTAGCCCATGAGTCTGGAAATCTCTTGAGTGCTATTTGCATCCCTTACTAACGTTGGCTTGCCTACAAAATGTGTTTAATGGATTTATGGGAATCAAAATATCTTGGAGCTGCAGGCCAGAGAAATATGTTGTTCTCAATCTCAGATGAGCACAAAAAGGCTGGTGGACAGAAATGCTCCATGAGTCTGAAACCACAGGTTAGTTAAGGTTGTCCATTCCCTGTCCAGTCACTCTACCACCATGCAGAGGGTGACTCCCTGTACAGTTATGGGAATGAGGGCGCGGCAGTAAGCAAGACAGACCAGTCTCTGACCTCAGCAGCTCCAGTGGAGACCACAAGGTAATTAAGGAGAAATTAAACAGATAAAGAAGGAGTACAGAGTGGGGACTGTGGGGAGGCTGCAGAGTGAGGGATGTGAGAGAGAGTGTGGGTTTTAAGAGGGTGACCAGGGAAGGCTTTCTGAGGCTATGTGAAGAGTCGGGAGGCAGCAGTGCAGGGGCCTAGTGCTGGACAGTGAGCTCAGTCAGGGTGACTGGGGGCAATGGCCTGGTGGTCTGAGATAGCAGAGGCTGGATCAGCTGGGGGTGTGAGGAGAAGGAGGTCTCCTGGATTGCATGCCAATTGCAAGGAGAAGCTACTGAAGGATTCCATACAGAGGACTGATATAGTCTGATTTACCCATTTAAACACACACATGCACACACACACACACACACACACACACGCTGCTGTATAGAGAATGGCGGGAGGGGGAACTGCAATCCTACAGTAAAGAGATGCTGGTACCCAGGACAAGAGGTGGGGGACATAAGAAAAAAGGGGACAGACCAGGACACATTTTAGACATAGATTCAACAGACTGAATGTTTTTGATCTGAGCATCTGAGTTGATTGTGAGGTCACTCCCTGAGACATAGACATTTGGGAGAGGGAAAGGTTTGGCTGACAGCAAAACTTCCTTTAGGAACAAATTAGGTGTGAGGTTAGTTTGTTATACTATTTTCTCTTTCAGGACATAGGCACAGATGAAGAAAACCAAATCATAAAAGACATTTAACGTTAATATTTTCCAAAATTGTGCATGTTCTAGCTGTCCCTTTAATGTCTGGGCATTTTGATACCCTGCGAGTGAGTGGCAAACTCTAAAATTAGTGTATATGGTGAGAGGTTTGCTAAAAGCTATATGCCCCTGTTTCTCTACCTGTTGCAGGGGATGTGTTTGTGGGAGAAAAATTTCGTGACCTCAAACTGTGAAGGGGTAGGTTGAGATGGCCACAGGGGTCTTTAAATTCTCCACCATCGTCTCCCCGCTGACCCTGGCCTTACTAGGCTTCCTCGCCTGCGTCCCTGCCTGCCAGGAAGGTCCCATGTAGGTTGCAGAGACCATGGCAGACATAGCAGTTGTATCTGTACCAGCCAGAGATACCTGGGCAAGAAGCATAACCCAGACATTGAGGAGGGTGAAGCCTCGCTGGGCCACCTCGCAACACCAGGAAGCCCTGGAGCAGTGAGAGACTCCTGGGCTGTCTCTTGCCAACACCCTGGCACAGGCACAACCGCGCGCTCACACTCCGCCCGCTCCCAGTTAAAGGACCGGGTTTTCTCCAAAGGGAAAGGAAATATATGGACGCCCTGGTGTATTTCCCTGCTTGTGTTTCTTGCCTCTGCTTCCCAGCGTTCCCGACCCTGTCCCATACAGGGTTTCGGGGTTCCCCGCTCGGGCCCGCACACCCCCCCTACCACAGGCTGGCTGGGCTACGGGCGTGGCGGGAGGCAGCGGGGACGTGAGACTGGGGGTCACCCCACACGCTCTCCGCGCCCCTCGGGCTGCGGCCCCTGCGCAACGGCCACCCATGCCCGACCATGCGGCCGCCTGGAGCGCAGGCCTGCGGCAGGCAGAGGCCAGGGCTCCCCGCGGACGCGGGCGCGGGCTCCGGATTCCCGGGCCGGCCGCAGGAGGCAGCCAGGCCCCTGGGGGGCGCGGGGAGAAACAGCACTTACCTGCCCGCAGCGGCCGGGGCCGGCGGTAGCGGAGCGCCCCGGGACGCGGGCCGGGCGGACCACTGCGGTGCCGGGGGCCTGGCCGTCCCACCGCCGCCTGCCCCCCGCGCCTCGGCCCGCGGCGCGGGGGCGGCCTAGAGGCGCACTTCCAATCCTGAGGCCGGCGGGCGGGCGGGGAGGGCGAGTGGCGCGAAGAGCTCGCAGAGCAAGGCCGCCGCCAGCTCTCCCCGGAATGGTTTCGAGGCGTCCCCTCGGTGGCCGCCTCAGTTTCCCTAGCCGTAAAACGCGGGCGATCGCGCTCAACCCCCGTGCCCCTGGAGACGCCAGGGTCCGCGGGCCCTTCTAGTACCAGGTCTCTCCCTCAGGTTCGGGCACCCGGCTCCCTCCACGCGGGGCAAGCGCGGCGATGAGATTGGTCGGTGCTGCGCCCAGCCCCGCTTTCACTATCCCTCTGCTCTAGTGGCAGCAAAATCAGCAGATCAGCCCCTAACCTACATGTGGCCCATACACTCCGGCCATAAAAATTAAAAAGACAGGGAATATTCATTTGTGTACAGTTCTTTCCAGGACAATACAGAAATATGTAGTTCTAAAGCGTTGACGATTTGCAGTTTGCACATCCTCCATCACATGGATTTTGCTAATTCAATTATGGATGTATGCAGAGAATTTGCTGTTTGGTGAATCATTTTTAATTGTCGGCTTTGGGGGGAATACATAAAACATGGAATATTGGTAATTTATCGTGTTTCAACCTTTCATAAAGGTGTCATCAGGCTGCTGAGGCTAATATATAAACGCAGACCATAAAGATCCGCGTCCACGCTGCAGGAGGGCCTCACACTGAGCTCCACGTGTCGACCCAGGGAGAAGGCCTGCTCAGGAAAAGCAGGGGGTTCCACCCCCTGCAGGACCAGCACCCTAGGCTCCTCTCCTGGAATGTTATGACTCGCATATTCCCAGGATTTAGCGCAAATCTCCCCCACCCTCACTGACATTTCACAGAACCCGGGCAGCTACAGGGCTCCTACAGGACCTCCCGGACACCGCGGGACCGTTCCTTGAGCGGCTTCTTGGGTCCCTGGTTGGCGAAGGGACCACCGAGTAACTCTGCTCTGCTCCGGGGAGGCTGCTCCTGCCACTGGACGAGTTTCCAAAAGGGTGAGCGCAGTTCTGCAATCCTGTTCTCATCCCTGAGGGCCTCACACCAGTTTGCAGGAGCCAGCAGTGTGATTACTACAGATAAGTTCCCAACAGTTTGCAGGGCGTGGTGTCCTCAGTGCTGAGAGAGCCCTGCGACGGAGGCGCAGCTCCTCCAGGGCCCGCAGCCCCGCCACCTGGCGCCACCGCGAGGGAGCGCAGGCCCAGGGCCCGGGCAGCCGCTGGAGGGGACGCGGCTGAGTAAGACGGGGCACCTCCACTTCCCTTCTAAATGAGCTTGGGAATAGGCTAGGAAATGTCCCCAATGTAGAAAACAGCAGGAACATTTGACACGCGGATGACCTGTGTTGAGCCCGTTACATTCCCAGCATTTAATTCTAGCCATTAGGTATGCGTTAGCCACAACTTCTCATAGGAAGGTTATTGCAGGTAAGTTAAGATTCCTTTCCACTTCTTCCTAAGGCTGGCTGACCCATGGTTCTCTAGCTTTTGCTGGTATTCCCACCCGGATTCTCAGCACCCTAGGTTGGAATGACCCCTCCTGAGGCGGGTGGTCAGCTGGAAGCCACCTCCCTGAACTGACTTTTCTCTCTTTTTGAAGGCACAGTGGCTGAGAGCTCCTTCTGTGTTTTCTGGTTGTTTTCTTCAGCCCAGTTCGCAGTTTCCTCAGACAGTCTTCCTTGAACAACTTCCTAAACGCCCTTCATGAACCCCTTTCAAGCTCATACCTAGGAGCAAGGAGCAAAGCTTCATCCACCAGCAGGAGAAGCCAGGACATCCCAAAGGGTCCACTTCTAGAGAGTGTGCCAACCCCCACACGCACACCAGGCACACAAATGCATGTGTGCACACGCACGCTACACCCTCCAATTGTCCCCAGAATGGCTCCCTTCAGGGAGTCACATTCCGGGACACCAAATGAGGGAAAATTTCCTTCTCCTATAGTTTTCTGCTTGCATTTGGATTGAGAAATAGGATGTCTCTAAATAATGTGTCTAAATTCTCTTAATGTAAGTGCGTATGTTACGAGAGATCTGATGCCAGCCTCCCTTAAGTTTTTGTTAAAGAGGTGGTGCTTTGCCACCCATGTCAAAGTGATCTGGGCTTTCTACATCAAATGCACAGGTGAGGCTTCAAGAACATACCCCAGTACCAGCAATGATCTTGATCCAGTGTCAGTGTCAGCTCACAACGTGGTGATTGAGGCTTCTTGGTTAGAAGCTTTAGAAACTTGAGGTCAGTGAAACCCAAACTGATCCTTTCTCTAGATCCTCAGAGGAAAAGGTGACAAAAACAGACACTTGTGCTCACAGTCAGGGGCACAATGCTGTCCATCAATCCTCATGCAGTCCTCCCCACCATTTCCCTCACTGACATCATCACCACTTTATGATAAACGGAGACTCAGGCAGCTTAGATGACAGCTGAAACTCAGTCAGCTATGATGTGGAACCTCTGAGGCCCAGCTCCTTGCTTGGTCAACCCGAGCCCAAAGAAATGGGTTTCAAAGTCAGGCAAAGCACTAGGCCCAATTGACAGAGTAAATGTAATTTTATGCTTACATTATTGATCCTGCTTTAATATCAGCCATTTTGTACAGGTCTCAGAAAGAGAAAGGCCTGCCACAGAATTCAAATGAGTTTGATCTTTAAATGAAAAAGCATAATGTTTCCCAAATATCCAAGTTTATTTTATCATTTTTGCATTGTGGAACATGATCTGCAGTTAGGATCAGAATTCCCAGGCCTATAGATTTTTAAATCACACCACAGGGGTAAACCTTAAAAGAAGTGAAACCTAACACTATATATATTTCCATTTCTAAATACAGTATATTACAGAAGGTTAAATATACCACCTCTGTGTACTTACAACTATAAAAAGATACATTAACTATACCAATTATAAATAATGTAGCATTTCATATTAAAGACATTATTGTACAATGAGAGAATAGGAACCCTCTAACGTGTCACTATCAAGGTTAGTGTCTATAGCTACTTGACATAAAATACTGAAAATTCAGTGTATGAAGTCAAATCCTGATTTAACAAGTTATTGGTAGTGTGAGTGATAAGTGTTAGCTGATGAAGGGAAGGTAAATGTGGTAATTTATATCTCTGACAAGGGTGATAGGCCCATTTTATACATGGTTTTCCTTATACACACACTGGTTCTGATATGGGGCCTCATTTTGTTATTGCCCTCTCCAATTTAATTTGCAAACTTAAGCACCACTTTCCCAATTAGGAAAGTACTAGTTAGTAACCATAAAAGTATCCGAATAATACATTTGTTTTTGTATTTGAAGCTACACGGGAACACTTTCAGTTTCCCAAGTTAAAACATGAAATTGCACATCATCATTTGGATACCTAAAGAGGAAAAGAAAAAGTCACAACCTGCCAGTGAAATACTCAGGCCACTTGGATGAAGACCCAGGTCCTCCATAGAATCCAGGTGTTATTTACTAACTAATCAGAAATTAACATCAAAATAGGACTTAAAAATAACAAGGCTGTGTTATAACAGCAGTCTTTCCAGTTGTGTATGCTTTACTCATCTAAAATGGGTAACAGAACTTGAGAAAAGGAAGACTATATAGACTTATCGTAAGCCGTTAGTGAACATGATAGAAATGCATAATTTGTTAAAGCGAATTACGGCTCTGATTTGTCAAATGAGGGGGTTAATTATCCTGGGATTTGCTATGCTGTTGTGGTGTTAGAATATCGGATCTTTAGCAGCAAAGGTAATATCAACAATATTTTCTGCTTAAGAAAGTGCCTTGGTTAAGATATCATTTTTGACTAAGCTCTCTGGGCTATTGATTCTGTCCTGTTCCAAAGGCAGTATTGGTTTGAAGCTGAATCTCACGGTCAATGTCAATATGCAATCCACAAAGACCCTGACATCCTTCCACGGTATGCACTTCCCAAAAGTTTCTCACCGTGAAATCCTTTTTTTTTTTTAAACAAACAAACAAACAAACAAAAAACCAAAACGTACTGTGGGTCCTTTCCCATGGATTGGTCCCACTTTTTTCTTGGAAAGAGGCGTGGCTTGCTCTACGAGCAGGTCCACCCTGAGGAGACCACAGGAGCCCTGCTTGCAGAACACGCAGGGGGGTTTTCCCACGTTCTTACTGGAGTCAGATTCAGCAAAGCATTTTAAGCAATGGCTGGACACTTCAAATACCACTCCCTGTTAACAACGCCCTGAGTATCTCACTGTCTCCGGGATCTGGGTTAAAGGGAAAAACAGAAATGACCAACAGCTCCCTCCCAAGGCAGGACTGCGATTTCACAGACAACATATGGGCATCCCCAGTTTGGTGAATTAACAGGAGAGTGAGAGGAAAACAGCAATCATTCAACTCCAGGTGATGTAAAGCCTCCAGAAGAATGTGTACGGGGAAGGTCAGACATGTCATTTTTTTCTCCAGCACGTTTCATCTGCCACATTCCCCTGTCTGATGTTTGAAGAAGGAGCCCCGCCTTTCCTTCAGGGATTCTTGTCGCCAAGTTTGATGGTGACAGTTTTCACTTCTGTGTATTCGGCCAAAGCATATTCACCTCTGTGATCACAGAAAAGAGGAAAATTCAAAATGGGCACGTCCCTTAGCCATTGTGTAGAAACTGTTCTGATGCTTCATCATTCCATCAGGCCATTGGAGGCTTATGCAAAAGGTCAAAATGTGACGACTTCATGGAATAATAGCCAGGACTATAACACCACTAGTAAGTGTTAGTAGCTGCATATGTGACTTAAATGTAAATATCAAGGTTTTCTCGTGTGTGATGCTTTTGAAATAGCCAGGACTAATGGCTTACCTTTGGAGAATAAAGGGGATTTAAAAAAAAATAAAGAGGTGAATTCCCTGGGATGGCAATAGAGAGCAAAAAGAGAGGGCCTAGTGGACGGTGGGGTGAGTTTGAACAAGGGAAGAGCAGAAATTACACTGGGTTTATAACTTTTAGATGGCAATTGGGAGCTGCTTGAAGAGGAGACAGAAGAGGCAGAGGCCCAAAGCCATTGGCTGGGGATGTGGCCAGAGGACCAGAGGGAAGAACACTAAGTGCCTGAAGTTGACCTCAGAGTGCACAGCTGGGGACCAGTTGTCAGACAGTGAGGCCAGCCTAGGGGGCGTGAGGGAAGCAGACATTAGCACAGACTGGACACGGGGAGTCCACAGCCTTTGAGTTTACATCCTTGATGTAGTTCCTTTCTTCAAATGTTGCAGGGCTCAGGTGATCCTTCCCTGGCACCATGGTCTGTCTTCAGGGTAGCTTCCCTTCCAAGACCCGAGAGGCAGCTTTGGAGAGATTTAAATCCCTCTAAATGCTTGATCTGCTGTCAGGTGAAGAAAAATGTGTGCTTGTTTAGGAAGAGATGAAGCTAGAGGTGGCCACTAGAGTCTCTGTAGTTAAAAACACCTGTGACAGAATCCCATCTCCTCCCTTAGACCAATGATTCTCAAAGTGTGGTCCCCAGACCAGCAACATCAGCCTCACCTCTGAACTTGCTAGCAATGCAGATTCTCAGGCCTCCCCCAGCTCTACTATGGTAGGCAGAATAAGGATCTCCCCAAAGGTATCCACAATCAGATCCCCCAAGCCTGTGAATACGTTAGGCTACGTGGTGAAGAATTAATGTTGCAGATGGAATTCAAGTTACTAATCAATTGACTTTACAAGAGGGAGACTGTCCTGGATCATCCAGGTAAGATCCAGTGTAATCACAAGGGTTCCTAAAACTGGCAGAAGAAGAGGCAGAGCAAAATGAGATTATAGAAACAGGTTCAGAGATGCAGCAGTGCTGGCTTTGAAGACGGAGGATGGGGCCACCAGCCTAGGAATATCAGCAGCCTCTAGAGGATGGAAAAGGCAAGGAAGCAGATTCTTTCCTGAGAACCTCCAAAAAGGAATGCAGCCCTTGATTTTAGCTCGGGGAGACCTGTGTCAGATTTTTATCCTACAGAACTATAAGATAATAGATTTATGTTATTTAAGCCACTGATGTTATGGTAACTTCTTGTAGGAGCAATAAAAAACTAATAAATGTACTGAATCAGAAACTCTGTGATGGGGCCCAGACATCTGTATTTTAACAAGTTCTCCAAGTGATTCTGATGCATACTCAAGTTGGAGAACCACTGGCTTAGAACTATGTTGCTTAGGTAAGTTCTTTGCCTTCCCTGAGCCTCAACTTCATCAACTATCAAATGGGAATACCATCACCTCCTTGTAATTATAACAATTACAGATAATCATATAGAGCACCTACCATGTGTTAGGCAGAAAATGAATGGTAGGTGCCATTGAGATTTTTAGGTCATTTCCTAAAACAAATAGTTGCAGAACCCATGAAAATAAGTGAATTATTTTATAATCTTTTCTAAATATAACA
This sequence comes from Rhinopithecus bieti, assembly GCF_001698545.2. Taxonomy (NCBI): domain Eukaryota; kingdom Metazoa; phylum Chordata; class Mammalia; order Primates; family Cercopithecidae; genus Rhinopithecus; species Rhinopithecus bieti. The sequence goes on from NW_016826299.1 coordinate 828,555, forward strand.
CAAAATATAAAAGCCATAAACAGAACACTAAATTCTACTTTTGTAGAGCAAAGACTCCATCAAAACTCCCAAATGACAAACTAGAAAAAAAAATTTACAACACTGTATGAAGATCAGAGTGTGATTTTCCTTAATATACAAAGAGCTCTTGCAAACCAACAAGAAAAACACAAATAATCAAATGGAAAATCAACAAAGGACAGGAATAGTTAGTTTGCAGAAAAGAAATACGAATTACCAATAAGTGTAAAAATGGTGCTCAACGCCATCATGATTAAAGAAATGTTACCAAAACAGTGGTAAGCCCATTTTTCATGTGGCAGATTACTCAATTTTAGGAATTTATTCTGAAAACAATCTCCCACAAGTGCATAAAGATGTATACACAAGGAAGTACATTAGCATGGTTTGTAATAGCAAAACCACTTGGAAATACACAAAAGTTCCTCATAGAAGATCATCAATAAAAAGAATGGAAGGATATCCAAAACCCAGTCTCAATAACAAAATGTAGCTTGCTCCCATTTCATTTGAAAACAGAAAAGAACACACATATATAAATCCACTGTATGCAAATAAAATGCACAATACACTTTAAAAAGTGAGAATATAATGTCACTTTGTAAAAATTCAAAGCCAATGATTTCTCAAGTTAGTAAAGAAAAGAAAACAAAGTGATAAAATCAGATTGAATTAACACATAACTGACACATACAGTAGTAGTAAAGAATTCTTTTAAGAATAAATACATAGCTCCTCTCATTTTTTCTATTTCTGAAGTTGCTGTCCTGGTTCAAATTCTTGCTGCTCTTATTGAACCCAGTGGAACACCTCCTAAATGGATTCTCAGCCAGTCTCATCCACTTTGGAGTTCAAAGCTATCCATGAGCCCAGCCTTACTCCTATTAAACCTCACCAGAATGTCAGGAGGCACAGGGACTGGTGGCTGTGCTGTTCACTGCAATATGCTCAGAGCCTAGCATCCTGCCTGGTGAATCAAAGATACTCAAGAAATATTTGCCAAGCGAATAAAAGAATGAATGAGCAAATGAATGATGGAACAACGTTTACCTCTAACAAATTGGATTGAAGGTCAGCGAGTGAAGCCTTGACTTTCCATATCTCTATTGTGTAGATTTTTTGGTTACTGTATCATTTTATTAAGAAGAAAGGCGCCCAGGAGGAAGAGGAATTTCAGGCTCCATCCTGAGACCCGCACAGAAACAGCTCCCAGAGGGACCCGTGGGTGGGCGGCCAGAAGCCAGCCCAGTCCAGGTGGCCGGGGACGGGGAAAACCATGGAATCCCCCGCACGACGCTCCAGCATTAAAAAAGGGGAACTTCTCGCAACATGAAGACATTAATTAGAGACAACTGAAAACAGAAATTGGTTTTCCAGGCAGTTTCTAGGCTCCTTGTGAATTATTTTTAAATATTTTATCAAAAGCCTTGAGAAAATATAGGCCAAGGGTCTAAAAACCAGACATTCAAAAAAAGTCCCGATGGTGGCTAACTGGCAGGAGGATACATGGGCTGTGTTCAGTGAGTCCTCCCTGAGCCCTGCTCTGTGCCAGGCGAGGGGGTGTTAAGGAGCCGAAAGCACTGTGAGGGTGGCAAGAGGGAAGGCTGCAATGAGGGTGAATCACCAGTGCAAAGCCGTACACACCAGGGATTGGGGGCCCTGCAGCTTCTATACCCAGAGACATTTGCTTTGGGGACTGGAGTTCTTACTGTGGGGTGAGGCTGTATCTGGCCTCTGGGAGGAGGACTGTGTGGGGTCTAGGTTCCCCAGCCCTAATGACCCAGCTGGTTGAAGGCAGCAGATGAAAGGGGATAAATGACCACGCAAGCCCTGGGTGGCCTCACGAACAGGTGGTGGACAAGGGTGACCCCTGTTGAGCAAGGTCCTGCACTGCGGTGGGTCCAAGGACTAAGCTGCCAGCATTCATTTCTGACTGTCACTTACCAGCTTCCTGTGCCATTTTCTCATCTGAAAACAGCTGGACCCATCTCATGGATGGGTGTGAGGACGGTATGAACAGGCACAGAGAGCTCAACAGAGCTTGCCGCAGAGTCTGTGCTCAGCAAATCCCAGCTGTTGTCAGTACTGTTGCTGTTGGAGGGCCCAAGAGGGGACACTGGTGACCCCACCCCCGGCTGCCTGTCCCTGGAGGGGCAGGTGTAAGAAGTGATGAAGCAGGGGCTCACAGAACTCAAATACAAATAGGCCACTAGAGGGAGGAAATGCAATTTCTGCAAAGGGGTTTCATGGCCAAGAATTACTGATGTGCCCTGAAGAGGAAGCCAGCCATAGGGATATGGGGGAGTCTAATGGGCAGGCTTCACTCACATGTGCAGACGCCTTGGGGTATTTGCCGAGAGTCAGGGATGGACTACAAAGCAGGACTGAGGTGGGAGGGGGACAGGACCCCAATTCCACATAGACTGGTCAAGAGCATCTGTTCAGGGATGGAAGCCAGGCCCATCCCTTCATAGCATCTTTAAGAATCTCAAAAGAAAGCCACAAAAAGGCTCCAACCAAGGCCCAAGGTGAGGGGAAGCGTTTGAGTCTGTTCCCGCTGGAAGAAGTGCAAACAAGTACAAGGGAGTACATTTGTATATAAATAGGACAGACTGGTGAAATAAAAGGAAGAGTTTGGATCCCTAGAGATGTCCCAGGAACCTGAGGTGTTGTCACAGATGGTTCCCTGGGAACACTGATCCTACAAAATGTTTGTCCACACAGGCTAATAAAATCCTGAGCAGGGGAGAGAAGATAGTGTCCGGCTGGAAACCACACATCTCCACTCCCTAGAGGCTCTGGGCCTGGGCCAGACACAAGAAGTTCCACCCCTTAATCTAAACCTAGGGAACTCATTTTCCCAGCAGGCAGGACAAAAAAGGAAGTGTGGATCAGTTTGCACACACAGTGGAAGGGTTTGCAGTGGGTTTGCACACACAGTGAAGGGGTTTGCAGTGGGTTTACACACACAGTGGAGGGGTTTGCAGTGGGTTTACACACACGGAGGGGTTTGCAGTGGGTTTACACACACAGTGGAGGGGTTTGCAGTGGGTTTACACACACAGTGGAGGGGTTTGCAGTGGGTTTACACACACAGTGGAGGGGTTTCCAGTGGGTTTACACACACGGAGGGGTTTGCAGTGGGTTTGCACACACATGTGGAGGGATTTGCAGTGAGCTTGCATGTACTGAGAGGGCCGCAGAGGCCCAGCAGGAGGTGTTGTCATATGCCTGCTGGGAGGGGCCCCTGCTAGGCTCAGAAAAAAGGACCCAACAGGTAGGAGCCTTACCTGGGTCAGCCTTACGTGTCTTCACTGCTGTGAGTGGGGAGTTGTGTGAATAATGACACCCCACATCTGGCAAAAAATATACTTTTCAATTCTGCCTGTGTCCCCATTCAGGGAGCTTCTGTCAAGTATCCACTGAACATCCCCAGCATGATGGGTGTTGGGCAGACACAAAAGTTGAGGTCTGGAGCGGGGCAGGCTGGGGAAGGGAGCGGGAACGGTGGGGGTGGTGGGTGGGAGAGAGGAACGGATGGGTCCCCACTAGCCCTAGAGTGACACAGCTGGCCCAGACAAAGCAGGATGGCGGNACGGAGGGGTTTGCAGTGGGTTTACACACACAGTGGAGGGGTTTGCAGTGGGTTTACACACACAGTAGAGGGGTTTCCAGTGGGTTTACACACACGGAGGGGTTTGCAGTGGGTTTACACACACAGTGGAGGGGTTTGCAGTGGGTTTACACACACAGTAGAGGGGTTTCCAGTGGGTTTACACACACGGAGGGGTTTGCAGTGGGTTTACACACACAGTGGAGGGGTTTGCAGTGGGTTTACACACACAGTGGAGGGGTTTCCAGTGGGTTTACACACACGGAGGGGTTTGCAGTGGGTTTGCACACACATGTGGAGGGATTTGCAGTGAGCTTGCATGTACTGAGAGGGCCGCAGAGGCCCAGCAGGAGGTGTTGTCATATGCCTGCTGGGAGGGGCCCCTGCTAGGCTCAGAAAAAAGGACCCAACAGGTAGGAGCCTTACCTGGGTCAGCCTTACGTGTCTTCACTGCTGTGAGTGGGGAGTTGTGTGAATAATGACACCCCACATCTGGCAAAAAATATACTTTTTCAATTCTGCCTGTGTCCCCATTCAGGGAGCTTCTGTCAAGTATCCACTGAACATCCCCAGCATGATGGGTGTTGGGCAGACACAAAAGTTGAGGTCTGGAGCGGGGCAGGCTGGGGAAGGGAGCGGGAACGGTGGGGGTGGTGGGTGGGAGAGAGGAACGGATGGGTCCCCACTAGCCCTAGAGTGACACAGCTGGCCCAGACAAAGCAGGATGGCGGTGGAGGGGGGCGGTCAGCAGATTGGAGCCTGAGTCACTGCCTGCAAATCTAGTGGATCTTGTATTCAGCCCATGGCAGGCTCAGAATGATGGACACACTTACAGTTCTCTGCCATTTCCTGACATTTTAAAGCCACCAAATGGAGCCTGTGCATAGAGGGCGTTGTAGCAGTTGATCCTAGAAAATAATGAAAGAAAGTTCAGAGTCATCTGGAGAAGACCCCCTGGCTCCTGGCACTGCAGCCACTGAGCCCCCATTGCAGGGCATTGACTAATAAACAGTCTTTTGCCAAAGCTTCCATGATGAAAACACAGGGTGCTCTCAACTTTTGTCTTCTCATTCTTCCCATCAGCAACATTTGGAAATCCTCAAGTACAGAGTGTGTTTCATTGGGATAGGAATGAAATGATAAGGGGAGAAAAAAGAAGAGAGGGTCAGGCATGATGACTTATGCCTGTAATCCCAGCACTTTGGGAGGCTGAGATGGATGGATCACCTGAGGTCAGGAGTTCAAGACCAGCCTGACCAACATGGTGAAACCCCATCTCTACTAAAAATACAAAAATTAGTTGGGCATGGTGGCATAAGCCTGTAGTCCCAGCTACTCAGGAGGCTGAGGCAGGAAAATTGCTTGAACCTGGGAGGTGGAGGTTGCAGTGAGCTGAGAGTGTGCCACTGCACTCCTGCCTGGGGGGACAGAGTGAGATTCCATCTAAAATAAAAAAAAAAAGAAAGAAAGAAAAATCAGGGTGTAGAGGAATAAGAATTAGCTTTGAAATGAGACAGATCTGACCCTAAAGTTCTCCTGCTTCCTGGTTATATGATTCCGGGCTTATTGCTCAACTTCTCTGAGCCTCAATTCATTAATCTTTAAAATGAGGATCACAAAACATCATCTGCAGAATTACTGATGAGGCAGGGACTGATATAGCTATTTTGCAGATGGGCATGAACTGCTTTTAGAATGAGAATGGAAAACAAAGTTGGAGGGGCAGTACAGCACAGGGGTCACAGGCACAGGCACTGGAGCCCTGTCAGCCATCTGCTAGCTGTGTGACTCTGGGGAAGTCACTTCATCTCTCTGTGCCTCAATTTTCTCATCTATGAAATGTAGACATAATGGCACCAACCTCAGAAGGTGGTCATGAGGATGGAAGGAAGCACTGAGATAGTGCTTGGTACATAATATACAATGTAAACAATGAGAAACTCTCAGTTAATAGAAGAATAAGGAACTTAGCAAGAAGCAACTCAGGAGAGCTGAAATACACACACAGTCAACTTACCAGACTGTTCCAGACTCTAAGGCAGAAGCCAACTTCAGGGCTTTGTCGAGGTTTTTTGTGAACACGGCTGCTGTGAGTCCATAGTCAGTGCTATTCGCTCTTTTTATCACTTCTTCGATACTTTTGAACTTCAGTATTGGTTGCACTGGTCCAAAAATCTATGATTAATTGCAGGAATGGCAATGAGAGGCATGACTGAATGGAAATGCATGCTGTGAGCAAGCATTTCCTTCTCTTTACACATTTTTCATATACCCAGAGCACACACATGCATGAAAAATGATGATTAGAGAAGAAAGAACATCGAAACATTTCTTTAGCTGCAATTACCGTTGAAGACTGAAGGGAAGGATTAAAATGAAACAAAAATAAAAAATAATAACAAAAAATGTATGTTATGTTTAAGATGTCTCGTTGTCATCAGGGTTTCTGAGAAACCCAGCCAGAGAGTCTTGGAGTAACCCAGAGATGCACAGAAGACAAAATCTTTAGGTAACTTTTTTGAGAGTTGTCTTGAAGGATATTTGCAGGCACGTTGTAAGACTGTGCTCCTACCTCTTGGAGCTGTGTTTTCAACCAATGAAGATACCCTAGAACATTTCCATAACAATTACCAGAGAAAGGAATGGCACAATATTCACCACAGTTTGTGATATAGCAAAGAAAAGGAAATGGAAGAACTAAGGCTTGAACATTTAAAGGTGGTTTTAAAGGGAGCTTGTAATTGATTCAATATTAGACATAATTATAAGCCGGCAGGATGGTGCCTGGCCTGCCAAAATACCTTCCAGGTTCCCCAGGACCTCTCGTCACAGGGATGTTTAAGGAGCTGAGCTTTATGCCATCACCGCACATAACAATCTCGAGGAAGACACCTCTAAAATACCTGTCCCAGAAAGCCCTTGGCAGGGACTCATCCTTTCATGTGCCCCAAAAGATCATGTCCAGGGTCTAACCTCCTGGGATCCAGCTCTCCTCTTACAAATGCTGTGTGGGAACCAGTTCCCATCTAGTGTAACAGTGGGGTTAAAAGACAAAGATTTACACTCTTATGGGAGTAAGGGAGTCTCCTTAATTTCCCTCATTTCCAAGATGTCCGTAGTGGAAAATGTCAATAAGAATTCCAGCTGTGACACGTTCCTCGAGTGAACACTTGAAGTTTAGTCTGGGGGGCCCTGAAGGCAGCTTTGGGCCCTGAATCCACAGGCTCTTGAATTGATCCCTGGCAAAACCCACAGGTGGCAACAGTTCTCCACCTGCAGTTGCATGACTGACTCAGGGACCCGGTGTGTTAGATCAGAGAGGGCTTGCTTCTCCCCAGAGAGGGTGAGCCATGAGTGAAAACTAGCTAGAACAAACAAGGTACCTGCTGTATCATGCTTGGAGTTCACCAGAAGCAGGGACAAAACGGCTTCCCTAGGGACCCCAAAGGAGAGGGGAAAGACCACACAGAAACAACAACAACAACAACAACAACAAAAACAAAAAAACGCTCAGATCACAAGGATTTCTGGGATCCCTGGGCCCTAGGGAAGAACTCCTGTTCGAAAGGCCCTGCAGGCTGCAGTCTTGCCACAGCCCCCTTGTACCTCCTCTTTGGCAATCCGCATGTTGTCTGTGACTTCTGAGAAGACAGTGGGTTTGATGAAGAGCCCCTTGTCTTCCATGGCTGAGCCCCCACATTCCAACTTGGCTCCTTCCTTCTTTCCACTCTCGATCAGCTCTAAGATTTTGTTGAATTGCTTTTGATCAATCTGCAAAACACAAACAAAAAGTGCAGCCTGGCTTCCTTCTGGGCAGTGGCTGCCATCTCATGTTTGCAGTGGCCTTCAACATGATCAGCCGTCCTCCCTCTGCACATTCTTGTCAAGTCATGATCCATGTAACTAATGTGCCTTGCAGGTAAATATTCCTCTGATGCACAGAGCTGGACTCTTTGGAGCAGGGGAGAGATGGGGAGATAGACTCGTCTCGTCCTCTGGAGGTTTGGGACTTATTTACACTTCTATCTCCCTTTTCCATGCAGCAAAGTTAGTCCATGGGTGACACAGGTCTGAAATGGTCACATTCTTTCCTCTCCCAACTCTTTACATTCTACTCAGGTTGCCAAATTTAGCAAATAAAAATACAGGATGCCCAGTGAATCTGAATTTCAGAAAAATGACACATATTTTTTTTTAGTATAATGCATGTCCCAAAACAATATTTGGGATATACTTAAGCTAAAAGTGCATTCACTGTTTATCTGAAATTCATGTCTACCTGAGTGCCATGTATCACCTGGCAACCCTGTGCCCTGCTCAGTTGGCACCATGAGTCAGGGTAATAGTTACTGGAATTCTCCTATCATGATGCAGAGAAGCGAGAAGAAAAGCTAACCACCTTACTCAACACCCCTGGGGACAAAGAAGAATGAAACTCCAGGTGGGGCGGAGGGGCTGCTCCTTGGTTGGTGGGGAACAGCTCATGAGAAAGATTCTCCCTTTTGCTCTCTTGTGTAGACGTCTCCTTGGCTGGAGTTTGCCCTATACCACCAGCCTGACACACAGCTTGTGAACATGCTACTGACCAGTTGTCAAAAGCGCACCCTTTTGGGAGACTGCTCAAGGGGCAAAACGCTCTTTCTGGCCCCTCCACTGGGCCTTCTTCCTGAAATCTATGGGAATCCTGTCCTTTATCATGATCTGTGGCTGGTCTCCCTCCTCTTTGGCTAGGAGAGACAAAGCTTTACTAGGTTTACTTTAGCTGGGACTTTTAGATAGGAAAACTGGTTTTATTCCAATAATCATAAACAGAAAAACAAGCAAACCCAGTGATGCGATTGTATGACAGTCTGTCCTGGAGGAGCAGGAGAGAGGGCATAAACCATGCATGCCACTTGACCAATCATCTCGTGAAATATGGACCTAGTTTAAAAATACTAACTCAGATCCATACCTCACACATTATACCAGGCCAAACTCCAAATAGATCAAAGATATAACCAGGAAAAACAAAACCATAAACGTTTTATGTGTGGGAGACGTCTCCTGTGAACTTGGAGTGCCTTCTAATGACTCAAAACGCAGAAGCCAAAAAAGAAAAGATGTATAATTTTGAGTATGTAAAAAAAAGGGGGGGGGCAAAATTGGAGCAATGTCTAATGGCCTTCTAATGACTCAAAATGCAGAAGCCAAAAAAGAAAAGATGTATAATTTTGAGTATGTAAAA
>NW_016826299.1:837773-916978 GCF_001698545.2 Rhinopithecus bieti
AAAAAGAGCGAGGTGGGGGTGGGGGGGTGGGGAGCAAAATTATCATAACAAAGAGCAAAACAACTGACTTGGAAAAAATGTTAACAAGTCATATTCATAGAAAGCTAATCTCTCTACTATGTATGTAAAGAGGTCTTAGAAGTGATAAGAAAAATGCCCAACAGTTTGAAAGAAAAATATGCAAAGCAAATGCACATTTGATAATAAAGGAAATACAAATGGTTTTAAATATATAAAAGATGTTCTTGCTTATTGTAAGAGGTACATGCATGTTAAAATGAAACAAGATACCATTTTTAACTCTCAGATGGGAAAAAAATCCATATTCTGTTGGAAAGGGTAAAGAAATAGACAAGATTCTAGAATATTGGTAGGAATACACATTGGGTCAACCTCTATGGAAGGTAATTCAGCAACACTTAAGGAAATTACAAATGTGTTCCCACTTAGCAACCCACTTTGGGGAAGCTGTCCCAGGGATCTCCTTGTGTGTGTGTGAAATTACATACTCTGAGGGCTTGTGTGTGACTGCACATACCCACATGCTAATCAGAAGACGTTACTGAAATTCTGGTGGCTTCATCCAGCAGAATTCTGTACACATGTGAAAAAGAATCAGGCAGGTTCCCATGGACTGGTATAAAGAGCTCTTCAAGTTTTTTTTAGGGAACAATAAACATAGTGCAAGATAGTATACTATCATGGTAACTTTCGTGTAAAAATAACAAAGGCAATCAGGACTTGCATTCATATCTGCTTGTATACACATGAAAACATTCTAGAGGGAGACATGAGGAACTAAGAACTGGGGATACCCATGGGAGGAAGGGTTAAGAACCAGGTGTACAAAGATGGGGGTGGGAGGGGCGGGAACCCTTTCACTATAGCTGTTTTCAGGCGTTTTGGGATTTGACCCACTTATGTGTACTCCACTCAAGAAAAGTAACAAAAACAAGTAACAAAATAAAGGTAACAAAAACAGCTTTGCAACAGATCCCAGAAGAGCTCAAGGTTCTCTCAACTTCTCTCTGGGTGACCCAAGTTTCAGGTTAACAGTTCCAGATGTTGCTGAGCTGCTCTTCTCCCTGAGGGGTCAAAAGGGCCACAGGGGCTTCACCTAACTGCAGGTCCTCCCTGGCTGCTGGGCACATGCCATCTGGAAGACCCTGTTTGTCCTGCAGGCAGTGCTGGGTCCCTGTGGAAACCCTACACATCCAAACTCAACACTCCCTAGAGAGTCTATAGGAACACATTGTTTAAATCTAATAATCCTCCATGAAATGTCAGCTGGTGCCTTACAGTACAGGAAGAGAGACCTGCCAGGAAGTGAGATGACGCGGCAGGGCACAACACCAGAAACAGGGAAATATGGCCCCCACAGGACTGGCTCAAGGCTCTGCTCAGCTCTCTGCTGGGAGGACGCTGCCGGATCCTGCCTGGCCAGGTGGCCTGCATAATGTTTATGTGCCTCGTTGCTCAGTTGCCAAATAAACCTGAATGATTTTGGAGCATTCCTGTGAGCGCTAGCCCGGCCGTGGACCCGGATCTAGGTCAGCTAGCTGTTTTACAGGCATGAGACAGACAGGACTATTTAGACAGCTGTAAGTCCTCTCAGAGTAAAATCTTATTACCGTAGATGAAAAAGCACTTTGGAAGAAAAAAAAAAAAAACCGTAACAGCATGCTAAAATAATATGCTGAGGTTAGACGGCTTTAGTGAGCTTTCAAAAGGACTTTGAGCGGTGGCATAAATGCACTGATGAAATCAGCACCCATTCTGCCTCTATCTGTTCTCTTGGAAGAATTTGGTGTATCTGTCTTCAAAAGTCAAGACTGAGACATCAGGCATAAGCCAAGAAAAGAGCCACGGAAAGAGACTTACAAATAATGATGGGGTAAAAAAGTTTCTTCTGTATGGGGATCAGTTCACACATTTCCCACTGATTCTGGATTAGCTTTAAAAATCACGGTGGATTCCATAATGACTTGTGGTCATGTTTGCGTTCAGATCTGAAATCCAACCGAGGCCATTAGACAACCTTGTGTCACTGACTGCTGGGTTTGGGCAGAGGCTGGGCAGGCAATGACTGAGGAGAAGGAATGTTAGCCACAAGAAGAAGTGCTTTCTGCCAGGGTCACGTGGCATCGGAGTGTGTGGGCTGGGGCCAGTGGAGGGTGGGCACTAATGACCAGAAACCCACCCCTCCTCCACGAGGCCCTCCCTTCTTCCCCAGCCAGGGCATCCCCACAGGACAGCCTGATGTCATGCATAGACACTCACTACCACCTAGACTGCAGAACCTGTCATTTAAAGCTTCCACCTGTTTAAAAATAAAACCTGTCCATAATTGAATACTTCCTAGGTGCCATGAAATTCTCATAATATTCAATGATTACTCCCCATTCTCCAGATGAGGAAACTGAGGCATGGAAGGATTTTTGTGACTTTCATAAAGCCCAGGGCCAAATCTGAGCTCAGATCCACAGCAGCCTCCCCTGTAAACATGCAATGCTGTCACAGAGGGGGAAGTGGCAGCCTCCCGGGATAGACACAAGTGGAGAAGTCACAGGCATGTGACTTGAAATTTCGTGGCTGGGGCAGGACTTTGGCTAAAAGCAAAGTGAGTGGCTGCTGAGCTCCATATAAATAATGCATGGGATGGTCAGGCTGCCCTCTTTTAAATATTTATCCATCTGCTTTACTTCATAATTAGTAAGAAAGTGATACAGGATGTGCCCTGTTAAAGAGGATATTAAATCTCGTGGTTATGATCATTTTCATCCTGTCCTTGGCTTCCCAAACTCGGCCTCCAGATACATGTTCCTACTGCCTGGAGATACATTCTCATGCCCCAGGCTCTCTCCATCTGGGATTGTTTGGTTTCTGATGGTTCACCTTGTCCTGTAACCCACGTGGGCTTGAGGGCCTTGGGCTGCAACTGAGACACCAGGCCACACCCTGCCTGCACTCTGCTACCTTCAGCCAGCCTACAGCCCCTTTTCTGTAGGGAGACCATCCTGGAGAGTGGAGGGTGCAGGCAGATGGCCTTCTGCCCTGGGAACAGTGCCCTCCTCCCATGCCTCAGTGTGTCCTGCCCCCTTCCATGAGTTCCCAGGACCTGACCCGGGACCTGATGGGATTGTGTTGTGTTCTAAAGAAAAGAAAGCCTCCTGGGTAGGGCAAGTCAGTGTTCCTTCCTTGGAGAGGGACCCTGTAGGCCGTGGCCATGGGACTGCCTGCTTCAGCCCCTAGACAAGCACCATGGGTTTAGACACACCAGGGGGATTACCTGAGGCCCCTGTTCTGTTTTGACGTCGAAGGGGTCTCCCACGGGCCGTTTCCTGGCATACTCCACGCTCCGCCTGACAAACTCAGAGTAGACCTGCTCCTCCACGAACACCCTGGAGGCTGCCGTGCAACACTGGCCTTGGTTGAAGAACACTCCCTGATGGGCACACTCCACTGCCAAGTCCACTGGAGGGGGAGGGGCGAGGGAGGCGGGCGGAGTAAGAGGAAGCGATTAAGTCGTTAAAGCAGGACTGGCGACAGCTGCAATTCTAATTGCCTACACAAGAAAACAGGCCCCAGGATGGCTGCATTTCAGAAATTAATTTTGTTTGCAGACTTTCCCAGAGAGGAAGGGAGAAAGGATTTTGGGGTCCACCAAGTTTGGCGTTAAATCAATTCCCTGACTGCAGGACTTCTCAGTACCTTTAATATGCTAATAAGTCCAGAGAATCATAGCATTCCTCATTTCACTTGCCTATGTAACCCTCCCCTCCCCTTTTTCTAGAGGACTAATGTTTTATAGAATAAACTTTGGTAATTATTGATGTAGGCCCACTGGTGAGAACTTCTGAAGAAGCCAAAATTTTCCACCTTGAGTAAAAGAAGGGTCTTATTAAGTAAGGTAACATCATGTGCGTGACTTGAAAGGTCTGACTCTAAGTTGTAGAGCTGACATTGAGTTAAAATCCAGTTATTCAAACCGAGCTGGAGGGCGTTTAGAGAATAAGATCTTGGGGGACACGCTTAGTGGATAAGAATGGTATTGGGATGTCATTTACATCCACAGAGGGGTTTCTAGTGTTCAACCCTTGGCTGGTTTCATCACCACCAACCCCCCGCACTATTGCTTGCTTAAGAAATGCAGCTTTCTTTTGCATAGAGGCTGGCAGTGGCTCTGGGCATTGGAAGGTGATCCACTCCAATTTCATCAGGGCTGCTCCAAGGGACTTTGCCCTTGGCTTTGAGAAGGAGGCTGCTCTTATCTATCTGAGTCATTGTGGAAGTTTCAGTGGCAGCAGGACCGCACCATAAGGTTTGGGGGTACCTCTCTGCACTCTCGACCCCTGCAGCTGGCTGGGCCAGGTCCCAACTTGGAACGGACCCTCCTCCAAAATAACAGACTCATTTCCTGCTCCTAATGGAGCTAGGGGTGAGGCGAAGGGGCAGGGGAATGGTGGCTTGTTACCCTTGATGTCTTGCCTGGGATGCTGGTTATGTCAGGATGTAATTTGTGGACTGGCACTGCCCTGATGAGGAGTGGGAGGTGGCTACACGGCATGTTTTTATGACCCTTGTAAGTAAAATCAAGCCCCAAACACAATTAGTCCTGTGCTTTAGCTGCAGTTTTCCTCCAGAGAGGAAGAAGATGAACTTCAGTGCAGGCGGAGTATCCAGATATGGTGGTAAAGGAAGGCAAAACAGGAGTCTTGGCTGTTTGGGACTCCAAATGCGAGTCACAGTGCCAGAAACGCTCCATGTGGCTCCAAAAACCACTTGCTTTTCATAGCACTAACGGTGCTTCCACACTAACTGCTGGAACACTAACCCAAGCAAGAAATGGGCAGTCCATCTTCACACCCAGCTCCCCTTTCCTTCCTCAGAGCCTGTTTCCTCCTCCTGTCCTTTCTCCCATTGTGAAAGCCAGCTGCCAGAAAGGAACTGATATCAGTTATCTACGCCTTAGTAAGAAATTGTGCCAGGGTCATTTTTCTTAGAGATATTTTCAATTCCAACCTTATCTGAGTGTGAAATGAAAGGCTTTGTTCTCCATGACAGGAATTTCTGGCACCAGTGGACAGGTGGGGGAGGTTATTCTTAAAGGCAAAGGTGTTTTAAGGCACTTGGGAAGTCACACCTTTTGATAGCTGACGCTGTCAGCAGGCGAATGAATGCCCGGCCAGCCCTTTCTTCCCTCTTGTGGACATGGCAGCCAGCAATAGCATATATTTTAATGTTGTGTCATTTGGCTCTGGCAAGACACAAGCTGCCCCCAAACAGCTGAGCAGGTTGCCTTCCCAGGGCAGGGGTGCAGGCCTAGAACCAGGCAAAGAGGGTAATTTGAAGGATCAGTTGCTACTGCCCTCCTCTGATTTATCACGTCTGAGACACAAGGAAAAAGCATCTCCACTCTTCAGGGATCTTAAGACATATGCTAGGAAATGTGACTTGGAGGGGAGAAGAATGAATGACTGGGAGTGGGCGGCACTTGCCCTCCCCCCTCCTCCCAGGGGCTCTGAAGGAGAAGTCAGACCTGCTCCTTGTGATCCCAGCTCTGCAGGAACAGGCAGGTAAACTTAAGGTGGAGGCACAGAAACAGGCAGCCTCTCAGGTGCCACTCAAGCCATGTCATTTTGGCAGTAGAAGGCATCTTTCTACTACAAGTAGAGCTGGCATTTTGATGTCTACCTGCCTGTCTGCGGCTAGCTGACTGTGGGCAGGATGCCCAGGGTGGAAGTATCTCCACTGTGTGTGCATGCATCTTACTCTCAGTTGGTTTTGAATTCAGGCCAGGAAGTGGGGAGAGGTGGATGGGTGCCCCGAAGCCCCAGCAAAGCCCAGGAGGCAGAGACTCACAGTCAGCATCGGCGCACACGATGCACGGGTTCTTCCCCCCCAGCTCCAGCGTCACCCGCTTCAGATTGCTCCGGGAGGCAGCTTCTTTAACCAGTTTTCCAACCTCCAGGACAGAACACAGACCATAATGTACCTTGAATGTGGCTGAACTTGGCCCAGATGCAAACATCAGTGAACATTCTGGACAAGCCCGGGTGGTACTGCCACCACCTCGCTCTCTGCCCAGGTGCTCCAGGCCCCGATGGTGTCACTGCACTCTCCTCCCCTCTGCCAGCATCTCTTCCCATGCTAGACCACGACATCCTGGGATCCTTGGTCTGAGCTGCTCCACTTACAGGTGTGAGTTGGAGCCTCTAGGAGCCCACAGGGCTGGCTGGAAACAAGGCCACCACCCGCTCACCTGTCCTGGTGCCCGTCCTTCTGAGCCCAGCAGACTGGTCCAGCCAGTCTGGTGAAGGGCTTCAGGGACCACGGGGTGACTCTACCCCTCACTAGAAACAGCTGAAATTCCAACAGCCCAGTAGGGAGGTGGTTCTGTGTGGCTCTTTGGTGTGATCTGAGGGAACCTCCAAGTGTTAGAGAAGTAGCGGGGGCAGCCAGCCTTCAGGATAAGAAGGAGCCAATTCTCTGGAAACACACTGTAAGACTGAGGCTGCCGCAGACAGGCAGGGAGTGAAGGGGTGCACTATGAGCAGAAGAGCCACTCACCAGTCATGCTTAACGCCCCCACGGGGTCTCTCCCATTGCCCACCGCACCCCTGGAGGGGAGGGCTGGCCCAACATGACTTGGTGACTTATCTAGGGTAACAAGTAAAGCCTAGCACCATGAACTTCAGAGCTGGGAAGACCCTCAGAGACCAGCACAGACACGGAGGCCTAGAGCCAGAAGCTAGCAAGGGGTGGCCCGGGCTCTTTCGGGTCTGAAACTGTTTTCTCCAATGCTAAGGTGTAAGTGCATTTTAAACATCAGCAAGCTCATGGGTGATGGCTGAATGAGATCTGGAATCCATCCACAGGGACAATGTCTGTCCCCAAGGAGAGTAACAGCATCCATTAGGGCTGGACTAACTGAGGAGGGGGATGGGGACACTGATTGCAGTGGGTGTTTTTTTCTTTTTTAAGTACAGAAGTACTTTCTCATTAGAAGTAATTCCACACAGAGATGTATGTAAATTCAAGGGAGAAAGTCTTCAGCTTCCCTCCCGCTCTGCCCCTGAGCCCACCCCATAGGTGGCAATCAGTAATGATTTCTTGGGAATCCTTCCAGACAATTTCTACTTCTACAAGCACACGCTTTTATGAATGGGATCATATTGTGGATAATTTTCTACAGTTTGCTGTTGTGTGCTTCAGCAATAGATCATGGACAGCTTTCCTTGTTGTAACGGCTGTAAAACATTTCATAGAATGAACATAACATCCTTGAAAATATGTCCCTGAAGCCTTCTGAGACCATTTCTTTAAGTAGTTTGTGTTTTTCAAATGGAGCTTCTGAATCAAAACGTTTTTCACTTTTAAATGTTGGATGAGTGCTATCAAAACACCGTCATCTTAGGGAAAGTGTTGGTGAGTACCTGCTTCCCCATATTCTCAGTAGTATCATTTCAGTTTTTAGCTAACTGGCAGGCAAAAGGAGAGTCTGATTTTGTTTGAATTTGCATTTTCCTGATTACCAGCAAACTAGTTTAAGCTTATTGGGCATTTAGTATTTCTATTCTCTGAACTACCCATTTTTCTACCATTCAGTTTTTTTTTTCATTGATTTGTAGGAGCACTTTACATATGATGGATATAAATTCCTGGAGCACTGCATGCATCACAACTATTTTTCTTTGAGCTTGTTATTTATCTCTTAATTATGGTGTTGTTTGACAAATGAATATTTTACATTTTTACTTTATCTTATCTCTCAATCTTTTCTTCTAAGGCTTCTGAGTTCTATTGGATATTTATTTACTTTGGAAACCAGACCAGTGACTTTTTAAACTGGTTGTTATATACTAAAACATGGTCAAATTTAGAAGAAAAACAAACCATATTAAAGCCTGTCAAAGGAAAAGTTCACAGGTGTCAAGTAACGTGCCACTTTCACTTTCACCAGCACCCCGTGAGGAGGGTTACCTCTGTGGACCCGGTGAAGGCGATCTTGTTGACCTGAGGGTGAGAAGAAATTGCTGCTCCCACTGTGGGCCCGAATCCTGGCACAATGTTCACCACTCCTGGAGGGAACCCGGCCTGGGAAGAAACCAAGATAGCACCTGAAGAAGAACAGACTTCATCCGCCGTGGATCCACATTTGGGCCTAGAGAGCCGTGGCTGTGTCACATCTCCACAGGGATGCCCGGGCCGGGGTGGATTTACCCAGGACCCAGATGCAGTTGACCTTGGGCACCCTGGGAGCTGACCTGGGCTTCTCACCCCCTGCTGCCAGCTCAGTATGCAGGCTGGGCAAGGGGAGATGCCCACTTCTCCTTCCAGGGGGACCCCATCCCAAAGTGATGTGCAGTGCAAATGTGTCATTATGCTGCAAGGTGGCCATGGCCCGCCTGTAGCACAGCACCTTTCCATGTGGGGTGTGTGTGTGTGTGTGTGAGAGAGTGTGTGTGTATGTGTTAAGGGGAGAGGGGCAGCTTGATCACAACCCCCTGCCCAGGATCAGAGGCACCTGCAAAACATCTGTCCAGAGCTTCAGTTTTCTTTTTTCTTTTCTTTTTTTTTTTTTTTGAGATGGAGTCTCGCTCTGTCACCCAGCCTGGAGTGCAGTGGCACGATCTTGGCTCACTGCAAGCTCCACCTCCTGGGTTCACGCCATTCTCCTGCCTCAGCTTCCCAAGTAGCTGGGACTACAGGCGCCTGCCACCATGCCTGGCTAATTTTTTGTATTTTAGTAGAGACAGGGTTTCACCGTGTTAGCCAGGATGGTCTCGATCTCCTGACCTCCTGATCCTCCCACCTCGGCCTCCCAAAGTGCTGGGATTACAGGCGTGAGCCACCGCTCCCGGCCCAGTTTTCATTTATTAATCAGACCCATTATTGTTCCAAATGGTGACAAGGTATCACTCCCTTAAAGTTATTTGCTTGTTCAACCTAGGTCTCACCTGGAGCAAGCCCTTCTGGAAGGCAGGGACTGCCACCTCGTTCATGTTCATGCCTCGTGTTTTTCATATACTGAGCCTCTTTATCAGGCAAGAAAAGCAAACGAGGTGGAGGACGCTCTTCCCCACCTGACCTGAGGCTTACTTAGAACACATTGTTTCAGAAGGTCAAGATTTTAGGCACGGTGCTTGAGTCTTTAGATTTTTAGGCACTGTTTCTTAACAGTTGAGATTTTCAAATTCCTAAGTCTCACCAGTGTGACTTAATTATGCCCCACATCACCAAAGGAAAGCGAGAAACTGACTCATCACCAGCTGTTCCCACCTCTCCTCTAAGCAACCGTGGACCTGCCTCCCAGTCATATCAGTCTGACTAAGAAGAGAAAGGAATGGATCTTTCCTTCTGTCCCTCTTTGCTTTCTGTTGCTTTCTCTAAATCTTTGCTCCATACACCGTGGGGATGGACTGACATCTCTGGAAGGAGGTGTCCCTTTGGGCCTCTATTTCCCTAAGTTCTGGCTGCCTGAGGGAGAAGAGATTGCATTCAGAGCAGAGGGTACTGATTAGCAGGGACCCGGCACACAGATAGCTGCAGCCGCCCAGCTGGAGCTGGCAAGGCCACCCCTCCAGAGAAAAACAGACCATTTCATAATCTGAGAATGCAAATCCCAGAGAACCTCCCAAATATTTGGCTCCCTCTTGCTTGACCCCCATGCAAATTCTCTAGACAAACCACTGAGTCCTCAACCATAGGTTTGAGCCCATAATAAGAGTTAAGCATTCTCATTAAGACCACTGGGAGGAATGGAGTTTCTCCAGCTCAGTGGCCACAAGCAGGAGAAAGAACGTGCAGTCGCCAAGCAAAACACTGGGAGTCATTCCCTTCCCACTTGATTGCCAGCAGTCTGCCACTGTCCCATCTCGTGACGGTGGCCTGGTTCCTAGGAGTGGGAATGTTACCAAGAACACGTGATATTTTCTTTTTGGATGTCTCACCTCTTTGATCAGAGAGCCGAGATAAAGGGCGGTGAGGGGTGTCTGCTCCGCAGGCTTCAGGACCATGGTGTTCCCACAGCAGAGGGCGGGTGCCAGCTTCCACACCAGCATCAGCAGGGGGAAGTTCCACTGCGACAGAGCACAGGGGCTTTGGGGGCCCAGATCCACCCTCCTACCCTGTCCCATGTGCCCAGTGATGCCTTTGTGGAGGACACTTGCTTTTCATGGTCTGGATTTGGGGTATATGGGGTAACATAGGAGTGTGCAATGATCAGAACTGCATTCCTGCATAGCACTTCTTAAGCTGCATTCTGGGTGGTACTAACAGGTAGCCTTTGCAAAGAGGATGCTGTTGTATGTGTTCTACCTCCCCCTCTAAAACGTCTGCTGAAGATGTGTCCTCCTCCCTACCTCCATGGGCACTTTTCCAACCCTCACTTCAGGTTGCTACCTGGCTCTCCAGCTTCCTACCTGGCTGTTGTTGCAATGGCCAGAGGCGTCCCAAACAGACAGGCAACACTGTTGCATTTCTTGGGCACCTATAAGCATCCCCACTGCCCAATGAATAAAGTCCCGGCTCCTTGGCAGCCAAAGCTGCTGGAAGCTGGCCCATACCACCTGCCACGTGTGTGCACCCTCTTCCTCACTTTTGCTCCTGCCTGAGCTCTAGCCCCACCACCTTTCCTGCTATTCCCTTCCAAGTAGCCCAGACACCTCTACACTTTTGCCTAGGCCATTCCTACTCCTTGGAAAATGATTTTTGTTGTTGAACAAGTCTTTCTTATCTTTAAGGCTCAGTTAAGAGACTACCTTCCTGGGAATGCTGGCCATTCCTGACCACTCTGGCTGGAATGCACAGTGCTTTCTGGCCGGAATGCACAGTGCTTTCTGTGGCATGCCTAAAGCCGGCCTTAGGAGAGCAGAAATGGGGTCTAATCCTTCTCAACAGCCCCCAAGCATGGAGTTCCATGCCACAAAGAAAATGCTTGTTCAATGCTGGTGCAATCAGATAAAAACACACCAGAAATTGAGTCCAAAGGACACAGGGCAGTGGGGCGGGATCTACATAGAATCTACTGAGAAAAGCTGCCATACTTACTGGAGTGATGGCCCCACAGACACCAATGGGCTCATGCCTGGTGAAGCACACAACGTTGTCATCTGGAAGAGGGTTACATGGTGGGAAAGGACACACTCACTTAATCCAGGTTAGAAACTTGAAGTAATAAAAAGACAGGAAAGAAACCAACAAGGGTGCCAGATTGACGTCTTGTCTATTATACACAGAAGTGATTTGACCTCAACTTTAAAAGTGAAGTTCTTAGAAGAAGAATTGGCAGTACCATTTGGAGAGGGAGTGGGGCTGGGAATGGTGACTTGGGGAAATAGTCAGGAGGGGCTCTGGATTAATGAAAAGACATAGCCCCAAAGGGACTATAATATAAGCTATAATATAAGCTATAATCCACCTTGCTCACCTGTGGGGATGGTCTTGCCCTGGATTTTGTCTGCCCACCCTGCAAAGTATCTGAGGGTTCTAATACAGCCCTCCAGGTCGATGAAAAAGGCATGAAGAAATGGCTTTCCTGTATCCATCGTCTCCAAGGCCTGCAATAACAAGATGATGTCTGTTTTGGACATGATTTGCTTTTCTTTTGTACTGTCAGGTTGTTAAAGATGGAAGTTGGGGAGAGAACACAGTCCTAGGACATCACTCTGTAGACCTCATAGTCAGATGTACCTCTTCAGAAAGCATGACACCAAATGTAAGGTGAGGCCTGTCCCTGAGTGTGAGGATTGCTTTTATTTCAAAACACCTAAAGTGGGCTGTGGGGTGGTGGGCCAGAACGTAGGCATGCACCCTCTTTGAAGGATGCATGGAGGCAAGGCAGATTTAAAGCTGTGCTGGGAAGGAATGCACACTGGCATCTGATCTTCCATCTGTAGCACAGTGGCCTCTGCCGTGTGGCCAGTCATGTGTGCCTGTGTGTTCCCAGGAAGCTCTCTGAAGGTTAGCTGGCTTTGGGGTGGCTGTAGTGGGAGCTGCCCTCCTCGAACAAAAGAGAAAGGGAAGATGTAGGCTCTTCCTTCTCAGCCAGGCTGGCCAGCGTGGCTGTGGAAAGTGACTGAGCCAAGAAGGGTCGCGCCCCCAGCACAAAGATGCAATCCTTCCCTCCTGCACTGCAGAGTCCGGCCGGATGCAGAGTCGGATGCAGAGTCGGAAGGGAGCAGACTGCCCTGCTGGTGAGGGAGGTGATTACCCAGGGCGAGTGTGCAGCCACTCAATGGCAGGGATTCTTTTCTATTTCCAGCCTGGGTGGAAGAGAACCCCTTTGTCCCTCAGACAAGTGGCCCCAGTTGAGCCCAGTGCTGAAACCACCAGTCATCCGCCTCTGCAGGAAGTGGCCGCCCTGACACATAGCCCAGGGCTGGATTCTTGTGAAAGAGTCAGTAGAGTGAGGTGATGATTGACAAAGGAAGAAGAGGCCCCTCCTCAGGCCCAGGGCCTTAACCCCAGCACACTCCCCAATATCTCACCCAGGCCCCTCCTCAGGCGCAGGGCTTTAACCCCAGCGTACTCCCCGACGTCTCACCCTTTGAGCTCAGTGACTGTATTCCCACTTCAAGGTGCAGGCACAGACACTAACGGTCCAGTGACTTGGCCAAGGCCACCCAGTGAGGCAGCAGCTGAATTCGGGGCATCTACTTCCGGCCAGCACAGCAACCGGCCTTTAGAGGCTGCTTCCGGACACGTGTGCCTGGAAAGACTGCAGGACAGCCATTCCAGATGCTCGGGCTACCCCAGCTCCCCTTTGCTTCAGGAATGAACCAAGCCCCCTCTAATTAGGAGGCCACCACATCTGCTGAACCCTAGTTAAGTAAGTGGGCTTTGGGTAAGTCCTGGAATCTCTCCCTGCCTCAGTTTCCTCATCTGTAAATAAGAATAATAATGGTTCCTACCTCACAGGGCCAGTGTTAGAGTGAAAGGAGTCAGTGGACACAGAGCACCAACCACAGTGCTAGATTGGTGTTCACATGAGAACACTGATGATTACACTGATTATCATCATCTTCCCTTTAGGCACCAGAGAAGGGCTTGGTGATCCTCAGCTGGGGACCCAGACAGGGCACTGGGTTGCTGAAGACCACAGGACTGGTCTAGGTTGGGGGTGTGTGTTCTGCCCCCAGCAGCTGCCGCTCAGGGATTGAGTCAGGCCAGTGTGACATCAAGTATACCCTACTGTTGGTTCCTGTAGATTTTCACTCAAGTGGGAACTTTCATTTTTCCAGGGGAAACCTAGCAATCGCAAATAGTGCCAAAAGGCCTCTAAGACTGACCTTTGCCAGACAGTAACTGCATATCTGTTGGTGGAACCAGGAGTGTATTCTTTGCTCTTTTCTGGGATGGAAAAAGAGAGAGGACTTCAACATCCAGCACTGAGGGTAAGTGCAAGACATGGAGCCAACATTCTGCCTCCAGTCCTAGATTACCGCCTCTGGCTGAGTGACCTGGGAGAGGTTATTTAACCTCTCTGGGCCTCAGTTTCTCATCTCTGAAGTGAGATAAAAAATCCTACGGCTCAACAAGGCGGGTGATGGTGAGCATTCAACAAGCATTGCTACAACAAGCCGGATCCATGGCGAGCATTCAACAAGCATTGCTATTTGTTTTTGTTATTAACTTCAGCAAGTTTGCTTACTGGAATGACAACATGAATTTACCAGGTTGGTTTTATGGATTTTCTCTGAGCAAAACCCAGGTCATGATAGGTTTAGATGGGAAATTATTAGAAAAAAATTCTGCAGGTGAGTGAGTATAAGTGCTAACTACATATTGAAACAGTCATCCTTTAAACAACTTGTTATTGTGGCTCAATCATGAGTAAACCATAGCCACTCCTAAGTTTATTTCCTTTAGCATTTTAAGAGAAAATGTGCCCCTGAGAAATTAACACATCATAACCCTCAGATACTAAAGAATGACGGGAAAGTGCCAGGAAAACAGCACGGCAGGGCTTACAACTAGAGGACCCAGAAATGGCATTTGGGGTGAAAAGGAGAGTGGATAGCGAGGGCTTCCATTTGGGAGCTCCCAAAATGAGCACCCAAAGAGCAGAGTTGGGGCCTGGGTGCCCCAGCAAAGGAAAGCCATCCAGGGGCTGCTGGATCCCCCACATCTGTTTCCAGACACTGAGCACAGAAATAAACACCCAGCTCTGTCAAACCACTGAGCCGGCAAGAGAACACGCTCCATGAACATGCACGGAAACCATATCGAGGTGGAGAGCAAGGGGCGCTCTCTTGTGATGTGGTTGGAGTTTTAAAAACCGTGTTTGCCAGTAATTCTCTTGTCCCTTTCATGTTGTGGCAAAGAGCTGGATCTTATTTCTTGTGGGCAGCGAGGTCCCAATGGCAGAAGTGATTTGCTGGGTTTGCATTCTGAGGTCCTCCAAAGCTCTGTCTGCTGTCAAAACACAGTCGTGCCAGGACAATGGGGCAGGCTGAAGATGAAGGTGGCTTTGCAGCCTCTGCTTCTAAGATGATACTGACACTTAAGGACAGGGTTCGGGGGAGGTGCCCAGGGCACATCCTCTCTAGCCTGCTATTAGTCCACACGGACATTGCTGACTG
Source organism: Rhinopithecus bieti (assembly GCF_001698545.2). Lineage (NCBI taxonomy): Eukaryota > Metazoa > Chordata > Mammalia > Primates > Cercopithecidae > Rhinopithecus > Rhinopithecus bieti. The sequence goes on from NW_016826299.1 coordinate 852,359, forward strand.
ATGAGCTCATGCCGGGTTAAAACAGAAATGTTTTTGAAAAAGCCAGTTTGGCAGCTTGAGTGTTGAGGCTGGCTTACGTTGCAGGAAGAAACCAGAGGCTCCTCAGAGAGAAGCGCTTACCCTGGGAGGGAGCTACCCTCACCCGGGGAACATGTGGACTGGCTGGGCTGACTGGGACGGAAGGAAGGAGAGCTTTAGTTTCTGTGTTGATGCACCCTTAGGGAAATGCACCCAAGAGTAAGGCCTGAGAGTTCTTCCACCCTAAGAAACACATTCAGGGGCAACAGCAATTTCCGTGTCCTGGCTGACACCCTCCTTTAAACAGTGGCTACCCTACTGCTTGTTCCCGACATCAGAAAATCATTTTCCAAATCAAAGGCCAAAAGGAGATTTCCTCCCTTACAACCGGGCCTCAAGGTTTGGAACAACTTTTAAAAACAAGAGGCTGAGATGTGCAAGGACAGGATGTAAAGGACCTCACAGTCCAGCGTGGCCTCTGATCACCCCCTCAAGACCAGAGGAAATTCTGAGGATCCTGCTAAAGAATGGATTTACAACTGATGAATGCCTTCGCAGCCCAACCTCATGGGGTATGCTGCATCCATCTCCCCACCTAAGGTAACTAGAAATTACTGGTGAGCAGTGCATATAGCTGAGGTTAGAAAATGGGTCTTCATATGGCCTTATTATGATAACTGCTATTATTAATAATAGTTATCATCTATTTAGTGCTTACTGCATGCCTGGGGACTCTGCCTAGAATTTTTTTTTTTTCTGCCTAGAATCTTAAATAGACCATTCTTACACCACTGAGTTATCATTACTGGTGACATTTTACACGAAGAAATAAATCTCAGAGAGGTTCCACGAGTTGTCCAAAGTCACACAGCTAGTAAGTGGCAGAGTGGGGATTTGAACCTACGTCTTTCCTACTCTGAGGTTTCCTATAACCAGGCTATCCTGCCCTCACCACCACTCCACATATGCTTGCTACTAGCCAGTTCAGGGGTGATTGAGGAATAATTTTAGGTCACATGGGAACAGTTTTTTCTATGTTAACTGGTGGCATTTATTTTAATAAGTATTAGAAAAATAAAATTAGCACATCAAATCTGTGATTTCATGAATATTGTTTCTTAGGATGAGGTTAAACTTAAGTTTAAAAGGGAGTTAAGGGTGGGCACAGTGGCTTACATCTGTAATCCCAGCACTTTGGGAGGCCAAGGCCGGCGGATCACCTGAGGCCAAGAGTTCGAGACCGGGAGTTCAAGACCTGGCCAACATGACAAAATCCTGTCTCTATTACAAATATAAAAATTAGCCGGGCATGGTGGCGGGCACCTGTAGCCCCAGCTACTCAGAAGGCTGAGGCAAGAGAATCATTTTAACCTGGGAGGCAGAGGCTGCAGTGAGCCGAGATTGCATCACTGCACTACAGCCTGGGTGACAGGGAGACTGTCTCAAAAAAATAAATAAAATAAAATAAATAAAAGAGAGTTAATACAAAAAAGAAAAAAGTTAAGTACATAAACATACAGGTGGTACCAGGATATGGCCCAGCTCATAGTCACCAATCTGTGAGTGCCCCAAGTCTGAGACCACTGATACAGCTGAACTTCCTACAGACAACCACTTGGTCAAGAAGCTGAGCTACAGAGGACAAAAGTCTGACTTCAAAATGAAAGGGATTCGGTCCAGAGGCATCAACACCTGCATGTATTGCCAGAGAGCTGTATCTCAAAGGATGGAACAGACCCGCGACCACACAAAACCAGGACCCTGATATTTTTTCCCACACCGCACGGGGGACAGGACCCTCACTGAGACTGGCTCATCCCCCACCGGCCCCCACGTGCGTGTACTCACGGCCAAGGTGGCGCGGTCCCTCTCCACCAGGTCAGCCAGCTGGTGCAGCAGCCGCCCGCGACTCAGGGCATCCAGCCGGCGCCATGGCGAGCCCCTCTGGAAGGCAGCCTGTGCAGCCTCCACAGCCTTGTCCACATCGGGCTGAGTGGCCAAAACGACAGAGAGAGGGTGTCATCTTTTGATGTGACTGCAGTTTGGGATTGCGGCTGTCAGTTACAGAGAACAGCAGAATTGTGCCGCTGGCAGACAGGCTGCAAGCAGCAGCAAGTTTTTCAATCACTTGAGTGGCTGGGAGCATTCAAGTGATTTTTTTCTTCTTTACATCTTAATATTTCTACAGTGGTCAAATATCATCTTAATATTTCTACAGTGGTCCAAAAAACAAAATGTTTGTTTCTGATTATAAAAGCATTTAAAATATTTCATAAAGTCACCGACCCTGAGTATTTTCTGGGGACCAAAGGACAGAAAGACTTTCCACTGGCTGGCTCACTGTGAACACACACAAGCCTGCTGTTCACAGATCAGGTGGGAAATGGCTGTCCGGCCTTTTATTCCAGCTGGGAACTGGTGGTCCAAGAGTGAGAAGAGGGAAATTCATTCCTTTCTGGATTGCAGAACTGACCATCATGGAACAGTTCGCAGACAGGGAGGGACATGAAGGCCTTTTTTCTCCCTTCAGCCTCACTCACCCCATGGGAGCAGAACTGGATCGTTTGTGCACTGATAGCATAATCACAACAGAACCTTCTTTCTAAAAGGAAAGAAGTGAGGGCCATTTAGAGTAGTGTCATTCTTTCTTCTTCTCAGGAAAATGGGCCACATTCATCTCGAAGGCCCCTCCGTGCCTCTCTCTTTCTAGAAGGTACAGCAAGGAGTGGATGCCAGACATCAGGCAGGAGTGACTCTACCGAGACTCCGTGTGTACAGAGCTGGCTTGGGGGTGAGCAGAAGCTTGGCAGGGGAGATGTGGGACACTGAATTCCTTGTCCCAGGCTCTGGGGTGGAGGCCAGGACCTCTCCAGCTGCAGAGTGTGGGGTGGCCTCTGGCTCAGAACAGTCACTCAGACCAAGGGAGAAATCAAGGCCCAGGGCAAGGGTCTCGTTCTCCTCCCAGCACGTGTACAAGGCCCTTGGGAGTCTCCTAGTGGAAACCACATTCCATGTCACGGCTTCCCCGTGATGCCCTCACATTTTTCTACGAGCTCCTCTGTGCCATTTTCTTTGTTAGCAGAGCTTAACTGTTATGAGGTGCCAGACAGAGGGGGGTCTGTATAGGTGCGGCTACTGTGCATTTGCACATCTGTCACAAAACTCATGGGCAGGATAAAATCCAAGCCTACTCTGCACACGCCCTTCACTTCATCCACTTCCAACGTCTTCAGTTTGCTGACTAAGAACATCAATCCAGTGCTCCAGCTGTTGAAGAAACATTTACATCTCCCTGCCCTCAGTGGAAGGGCTTTACCTCTGCACTAACATTCAAAATAGATTTAATGGCCTTGCCATGTATAAAGGATGCATTCAGGAGTCCCTTAACTTCCATATTAGGATATAGACCTTGCACTTGGAAATAGAGTGATAAAGGTTACCACTTTCCATGCTCATGTAAATTTCTAGGAGAAAAGAAATCTGGTGGTTACATTGTTAACTATCCCAGCATCACCCAGGTAGCAACTATTTTTTTCCTTCAAGTCTATTTTTTTTTTCTAAAATGTCTCCTGCCAAAATGTTGCATTTGTTGAAACACACTAGCCGGAAATGCTTTATGGAAAGATTCTTTAATGCCTCCAGGTCCAAATAATTGAAAACAACAACAACAACAACAACAAAACAAAAAACAAAAAACAAAAAAATCTTTCCTTTAGCCATATGATGAGGATAGCTGAGGTCATCCTCATAGATGGAGAAACATCTATCAAAGGAGAATGATTCTCTGCAGAGGATCATCAGTAATTGATCCCATTCTGTGCCACATGTCTGAGAACCACATGCCAATTCATGCAGCTAGCTCAGGCCCTGCCCCTAGGATGGGCCAGTTCTATCTTATAGCTAAGCCAAACTGCTTCCTTATCCTTTGGTCATCTATAATTGAATTACTTAGAGCAATTTTTTTTTTTTAAGTATTTACCTTATCTCCTTCTTCCACTTCACATATTTTCTCCAGAGTCGAAGGGTTATATGTGGCAAACTTTTTTCCACTCTTGGACTCGTGCCATTCATTGTTGATAAATATCTAACCAGGAAAGGAAGTGTAACGAATTAGGTTTAGATCAAAATCATGTAATTTCAACATGCTAAGGACCTTAGGTAACGTCTTAACCATCTTGTCCATCTTCCTCCCTGCTGCTTCCCTCTCCCCTTCAACATTTTATAGATGAGACCCGGAGGCGGACAGAGTCCCAGGACCACATGACCAACAGATCAACCAGGATAGACTCGAAATTCAAGTTTTGGTCAAACAAAACTAAAGTCAGTTAGAGATTTTTTCTAAATTATTATTATTTTTTCAGCAATAACATGGATTCACAGAGGAATGGCTAAGTTAAATGGTTAAACAGAGGCTGTGAATGGAATCTTATACCCTCATAGACTTTGGAAGAAGAGTCAATAGGTTTATATATATAAAAGTCCTAAGCAGTCCGCCTGCCCCTGAAGGGTAAGGACAAACTGAGCACTCCCTTTCTGCTTTCAGCGGCAACACCCAGCAAGACTGATTACCAAGGAGCTCAATTTGAGGAGGATCTCACCATTACCCTTCAGTTTTCACCAGTGCACATCAGCATGTCCCTCCCCAGCATTCCCCTTAAAATGTGTAATTTCGTAGCAAACTACTATGGCACATGTTTACCTATGTAACAGACCCTCACATCCTGCACATGTACCCTAGAACTTAAAATAAAAGTTGATAAAAATGTCAAAACAAAACAAAACAAAACAAAAAAAAACCAAAACGCACAAAAACCTCCGAGGCTTGACAATAAACCAGTGTTGAAATACAAAGTTAAATGTCTGGGTTAGAAACTTTCCAGGTTACATTAAGAGATGTCACAAATAACTGTTTATATAACCCACAGAAATCACTTTTCTGGGAACCTCAGTGATCCAGAATGCAGATGAGAGTGAAAAATTTTTTAACAAGATATCATGAGCAAACTAAGAAGAACATATGAACTTCATGCACTGAAACATATGTACTATTTACTGTTTACGCTAAGTTCTAATTGTCTTAATAATGTCACATTAAAAGAGAGGGCTTTTGGAGAAGAACTAGGAACAGACATGACAGACAATACACAAAATACATTCCGACAGCACGGACGTCCCCGGCTGCCCAGCCAGAAGACACACAAACTCCTGCTACACCAACTTGGAATGGCTTCCTCATCACAGTCTATCACAGCATCAGAAAAACCTCTGTGGCAGAAATGGCTAACATGCATGTCTATCAAGTAAAATGCCATCAATAATTTCTGAGTACAGAGTTAGTTCATCAGGTTCCGTTTTTACCTCTATCTGCATATGGTATATACATAGCTTTACTTTACTTCTCTGTGAATCTTTTAAAGGAAGAATTGGGTCCCCCAAGGGCTAATTTCAATTATTGTGAAATTGATTCATTTGGAATATTTGACTCCCCAGTGACGACAGATGAGAGAGGGCAGCCATCTCCTAAGAATGCGTCTTGGTTACGTTCTCTGTATTGAGCTTCCTGTATAAACTCCACAGCTCGAGCTTAATACCCGGGTGATGGGGTGATCTGTGCAGCAAACCACCATGGCACATATTTACCTATGTAACAAACCTGCACATCCTGCACATGTACCCCGGAACTTAAAAGTTGATAGAATGTCAAAAAAAAAAAAAAAAAAAAAAAAAAGAAAAAACAACCCACAAAAACCTCTGAAGCTCATGGGTAAGGAAGCCTGGTCTGAGTCCATTGGGGACCAAGCACAGGAGGCAGACTCTGGCTGGGCAGGTGAGCAGAGACCAGCTGCCCCCCAGTTAGGAATCCAGAACTGAGAGCATCTGTCACCAGTGGGATGTGCCTGTCTGGCTTCTGGAAGCTTAGCATCTCCAACGTGAGGCCAGGCCCCCAGGGAAGTGCACCAGGAAAAGGTCAGGCTACAATTACAGGTTTATTCTTCCAGCTGAAACTAAATCCGAGAGTTCACTTTTGCCATGCAGCAAGTCATCACTTGGTAACAGCGAGAAATTAATAACTGGGGAAGAAGAGTTAAGTTAGTGTGGGGAGGAAAGTGCAGCCAGGAAGAGGGGCCCATTTGTAGAAAGATGAAATTTCGTGGGTTAGATAATAGAGACTGTCAGTGAAAATTGCTGATTCTAGGTCCTTCCTGGTATCAATTCCAAGGGGGAGGGAAAATGAGAAGGTGGCAGAAGAGAATATAAATAAGGGGACTGAAAACAGATTACAATGATCGGATGTCTGCTATACTTCATCTCCAAGCACGCTTGTCCAAAAAAAATTACTGTTTGTTCATGACATTGATCTGTAACCAGTAACCTTAAAAAAAAAATCAGACTGACTCTAACCGTATTTTCCCATCACTATGTTTTTAATTTTGTAAAATCTTTTTCTTTATACCACAATACTGTAGTAAGTAATCTTGTAAGTGGTTTCTACTGTTGATTTTCTCTCCACAAAACAAAACAAAAGCACAAATATAAGGAAAAGATATATAAATATGCCTACTGATGATGCTGGCTGTATTGTTCTGAACTCCAAATCAGAGTAAAGGATCTAGAAGGAATTGTTGTCTTTGATTTGTGGATTAGCATACAACAAACCTTATAGAGGTACAGCATTAAGCTACATTGAGCTGTAGACATGGTTCACATTTTACAAAAGGAACAGAATGACATGGAGTCAGGACTGAGCTGTAAGGTGTCTCAGGTTGAGGTGAAGATAGCAGTCATGCAAGTGAATCCTATTGATGCCGATTTCCAGTAACTTCCATCTGACAACAGGCCACTCAGCTAAACTCAAAAAGAATATGCTTGCAGAAAAGGAGATTTGGGGAATTTTATTTTCATAAGAGAGATAATAAAACTGGTGTTTTAAAATCAGAAAACTTTGAAGAGAATCTCTGCTACTGGAAGAAATTTTACAAGGAAAGAAAGAGGCCCCCTAAATTAGAAGGGACTTCCATCCTCTGAGATCTGTGTGGGGACCCTGGAGGGGCTCTCAGCTCTCCAGAATCATACAGCATGACCCTAGAGAATACAATGTTAACATGTGAGGACGAATGAAGGGGCTTTGACAACGTCATCCTTCTGAAAGTTGGACCACCCTGGAAATGGCACTGCCGGGGCTGGGGCTCAGATGGGCCAACTCTGGTGTGTGCCCCATTATCGAGAAGCACCGTGAGTCAATTTTGGAAAATAGCAGACCACTGCTGGCTACCATGCTCCACCGTCTGCTCTCCTGCCAGGCCACCCACCTGCCGGGCCACTTACCCACCCTGGGCCTCAGTCCTGAACTTCAGTTTATCCCGCTCCCTCCCTCGCAGGCACTGTTGGTAGCCTCACTCTCGGTGGCCTCTCCTGTCCAGGCTCCCTGAGGCCTGTGCCAGGGCACTGGCTGGCCACCCTCAGCCACGCAAGCTGCCTGGGTCCACAACTGCTATGGGGAGGTCTCTGCAGAGATGGGCCAGGAGCCAGGACAGAGCAAGCAGCAGCACTGTCCCCCAACGGGTGGGGAGGGAGCAGCCAGTGTGAGGCAGTTGGGTCCTTCATCGCCTGGGAGACCCCTCAAGATCCCAGCACTCCAGGCCCATCGACCACCTTCCCTCAACCTCACTCCTGCACTGGTTCCCTTTAACTGGCAAAGGTTGCGCACTCACCAAGAGGACAGGCAATCACTGCTCTGTGAATTGTCTAAGATCGCCATAAGGGCTACATTTACACTTTAAAAGTGTCCTAAAAATCATAGAGAAAGAGGTAAACTTTTTGTATGTGGTCAGATTGCTGATAGGACTCAAAAACGTAAAAAGTAAAAGGACCATAATACATTTACTTTCTTGTTTCTATATATAGTATTTTGAAATCCTGTACAACCAAAAGAAAACAAACAACCGCCCCACTTCACCACCCGCAGCAGCAGCCAAGCACCTAGGGCTAGGGTCTTACAAAATTAAGGTATCATTTTCACTCTTCCCAGAATTCGTGTTGGAATTTTCACTCTGAAGCTGATATTACAAAGAAAACTACATTAAGAATAATTTTCAGCGTTTAGTTTACAGCGACGTGTCGTTGTTGATTACAGAGCCTTCTGAAAACAGTTAATTTAAATGTCATGTGATCAGAGGCTCAGCCGACATTGGGAATTAAGTGCCAAGAGACCTAAATCCGAAGGCCACACGTAGTGCCCTGTAACTTTCTCCGCTTGATTAAAACTCTTTGAGAAAGATAATTGCTACTTTTTAAAGTAAAACGGATGAGGAAATTCTCTAAGTGCGGTGTCAGCTGGAGTTGGGGGCTATGGACAAAAGCAAAAATCAAGAGAAGCCAAAGGTGGGGAAAGTGAATGCAATGGCTCTCGGCCTGGCCTGTGCCTCTAAAGTGCCCCAGCACCGGCCCACGGACAGAAGCGCACCCCAGACAGCCTGGGGGTGTCCTCCATTGGGTCGCGCTTCCGCACCCGGGTCTCTTGGCCCTACTCAGCCCCAGCTCAGAGGCCTTGGAGGCCTTATCATCTTCTTTTATTCCTTTCTGCCCCAGGCAGGTAATCTCACCGTTCTGCCAACGCTCTAGCCTGCCAGCCCACAGCGCAAGGAGGCAGAGAACCGTGCGCTTCTGCGGCGCGACGGAGCCTGGACGTTCGGCCTTGCTACCCACCGCTTCCCAAAGGCCCAGATCTGCGACCTTCCGAATCGCGCTCCTTGCCTGTAAACACCGGGACCTCTGGGCTCCGGGGAGGTTTCATCAGTAAGTGAGCACCTTCCTACTCCCCCTAGTTCTGCTGGTGAGCTGGGTGTAAACTAAGCACGGAAGGTGCCCGATGCGCTTTGCTCAGAGGACCTGTTTCCCCAGTCTTCTAACTGCAGCTCCGCGATCTGGCTCCCGGACTCTCTCTTGGCGTTCTCGGAGAACGCACCTCTGACTCTCTCAAAGCCAGACGCGTCCACCCGGGAAATCATCCCAGGGTTTTTGGGGAGGGAGACCACCGCGCTCCTAGTCAACGCGGCGCGCACCTCCACTCGTGATCAAAGCAGTGAAGGGACACGTCGGGGCCTCGCAGGGATGCGTGCAGCCTGGCACCGCGCGGGCGCTAGACGGCCTCGGTTTCCCGCCTTCGAGGCTCACAGCGCCGAGCCCCGCCGCCGGCGATCCCGCCCAAGATGCCCCGCAAAGGGTGAGGTTTCGAGAGGGCCGAGCCCCGGCAGGGAGGTTCGGGTCTCGGGAGCGCCTGGCGGACCCTCGGCCTACTGGTCCCTCGCCCACGCCGCCCCGAAGCTGGCTGCCCAGCGCAGAGGCTGGCGGCCGTCGGGTGGGAGGGGCGCCCACCTCACCTTGGTGAACTTGACCTCCAGGTTGCGGATAGGGCGCGGCAGGGCAGGCGGCTTCCTGTCCGGCTGCCCGTTTTCCACGGCCCCGTTAGTGGTGGCCATGGCTCCTCCGCGCTCCCTGGCCCGAGGCGCCCTAGTCTGCGGCGCACCGGCTCGGCCTGGGCACTGCGCAGCCTGCTCCCGGGGTGACAGCTCCCCGCCGCTTTATGCAGCGCCCCACGCCTCCCTCCCGAGGGGGCCGTCTAATTGGCTGCAGGACCGGAGGAAGGGCGGGCGGGCTGCGGGAGGGAGGAGAGGGAAGGGGAGGGGGGCCCGCCCGCCTCACCCCACCCCGCCCGCCGCCCCTGCGGGAGCCCGAATGCCGGCAGCTCTGCCCGCGTGCTGCGGACCGTCCCGGCTACCGCGCCGTGCGCTCTCTCGCCCTGGAGGTTGCCTTTGGACTAGCTCCCCGAAGCGCCGCCGGGCCCCGGAAGTCGCAGGGCTGGGACACCCGACCCGGCAGGGAGCTGAGCCGCGGGGGCCACAGCGCCCAGCTGCCTCCCCGAAGCCGGGCGGGCTCTTCCCGCGGCACCTGCAGCCCCCTCCCAGTCGCCGCACAGAGCGCTCGCCCAACTTCGGCCGGCTTGCCGCTCTCCGGAATGCGCGCTCTCCGCTGGGCCCTGCGCCGCGCCGGAGTCGGGGCTCCTGGCGGGGCTGCCCCGCGTCGCTGCGCACGTGCCCTGGTCTTGGGTCCAGCGGCCGGATCCCCGCTCGCAGGACAGACGCTCGCTGCGCCCCACCCTGCCGTAGCGGGGACCGCTGGCTGGCGCACCCCGGCCCAGCTGGCCTGGAATTTCCACGCGGCCCTGGGGCTTCACACGCAGTGGGGCAGAAGGCGAAAGCAAAACGCTGGACCATTCCAGCTCTACGCTGTGGAGCCCTGGCGCCGCTGGGCCTCTGACCTTCACAGGCGCACACCGCCCTCCATCCCAGAGCCCCGGAGTGCAATTAATTTGATTTTTTAAATGCATAAATTATACCTCGATTAAAAAATGATAATTAAAAAGAAAGCACATGAGATCTTTGCTGCTAATCGTTTTAAGAGTTGAAACTCTTGTCGGGCATAACTTCCCAGGAGTGGGAGGTAAGTCTAGCTGCTCTCCTTTTGCCATTTGGGAAATGCTCCATCGACCCCCAGGACTTAATACAGCCCCCATCTGAGACACGGAAGCAGCTTCTGATGCATGCCATTCCTCGGGTCGCTGGAACAAAGACGGGAGGCACGAATTCCTGACAAAAGCTGTGCTTTAATCCTCAGATAGGCTCAGGCCCTTCAGTCCATCTCTTTCTATGAGTAACCCCAAATAATCAACAATGGAGAGGGGTCTTCTTATTTTACTGAGGCTCCTCCTGTTTTGAGGCCTCCGTGTCCATCTCTGTCCCCTGGTGTCCTTCTGGATAGAGGGGTAAGTTTTGAAGCTTTTGGAAACCCCGCATCTGACCCTTACCCTGTGGTGGTGGAAAGTTCGTGTGCTGTTATGGCCTGGAGTGCACAGCTGAGGACGGGAAAAGGGGATAATGGACCCTCGAACGGGGCAGCCTTGACCAATATCGGCTGGCTAACACTGGTGAGTCTGAGCAATGCCAGCTCTTTCCTCAGCTGCTTCTGCCAAATCCTGGCCTCCCTGCCGTCTTGACTGGCCCCATGGCTCCCACTTAGGTCTCCTGAAAGCATCTGGGCAGATGTGCCATGCCGGGGCCCCTGGGTGGGTGCTGAGCCCTCGCATTTGGGTGCCTGAACCCAAGAGGACCGTCAGGGTGTATCGACAAACCCTTCCTGCATAGATAGAGGCCAGGAGCCCAAGGCCAGTGGGTGCACCAGGCCCCAGGAAGTTGCAGATAGGGATGCTTTACAAACTGAACTCCCATTCTGAGAGTTTATCTGGGATCCTGGATGGTTGAAATTATGTCACTGCCAGGATTTTTTTAAGAAATCTGAAATAAAATTTATAGAGGAAACTGTGTTAATTAAATAATTGCTGGATTGATGGGGGAGGCAAATGGCATTGAGCTTAGAACTCTGCTCCTTTAGGGAAGATAGTCGAGCCTGTTTGGTCAAAGATAGACAGCCACCACTTTGTTGGCTATGAAGTCAGGAATGAAAGCCACCTCACCTCACACTCAGACGTCCTTGTGACCCGAGGCGTCTGATCTCAGGAGCCAGTTGCAATGATGCCGACTGGCTCACCTGCAGCTCCTCCGTTTGATACCCACATGATCCTGGGAGCTTGAGATCAGAGTGGAGCACTTAGCCATAGACTTTGTCACAGTCGGTGGCTCCCAGAGAGCAGGTCAGGAGGATGGGCTTAGCTCTGGGCTTGTCCAGACAAGCAGGCTCTACCTCTGCTCCCATCGGCAGGAGGGGTGGAGGCAAATGTGCTTCTCCCCATTTTACAGGTGAGTAAACAGAGGCGTGCAGATACTTGTCCCAGACATCACCATCGGGGGAGAAACTAAGGCCAGACTGTGTGAGAGTGAGTGGTGCACGGCAGGGAGGAGGGGCTTCTCTGACATTCCTCTGTCCTATTCTTTCAGGCAGGTGGGCACCTATGACCCGGGGTGGTCCCATGTCATTGGGGCTGCATAGGACATAGTGAAGACACCAAGTGCTTTGAAGGTCTAAAATGGTGGGAGTATCCCTCTTCCTTGTGCCTTTCCTAGGAATCGTATCTCCTAGCTGTGGCCTCAGAGGCAGGGACCACAGGGGCTGGAAAGGAGGAAGATTTATTTTTGCTCAGTTGCTGGGTGTTCAGTTCGCTGGTGAGTTGCCTGAGCACCGGAGGTGGCAGAGGCCCAGCCCCTTCTGATCACATCCCTGGCCTGAGTTCCAGCTATGCACCCTTGGGTTGGATATTGATCTCTCTGACCTTAAGTTTTCTTTTCCATAATCTCCTTCCCACTTTACAGTGTTTGGGGAGGCTCAAGCAAGATAAGGCTCTCAGGAAGTGCTTTATAAACTTTAAAGTGCTATCACATATCAGCTCTTCATTTTCGTATTCTTCCTGGAGACTGGTTCCTCTTTGCTGGCTTTTCTTCTTGGAAGTCAGCAAGTTCCCCCCACTTGTCTCTGGCTTGCGGGAGCTCCCCAAGTCAACAGTCCCTCTGCTCATTTCATTGTGAAAAAGTATTTATTCATTTTGTTTTCAGCTCTGTGGTGCTACTGTTGTCTGCTGCTTGTCTTATTGGTGCATCAAATGAACTGAGTCCCAGACATGTCACGTTGCAGGCTTGTTTGCGGATGAACACTTAGTAAAAAGAACCATGAATAAAAGACTAAGATAAAACAGAAGTCAGGTGGTCACCCCCTAAGTTCAACCTCATTCCATTTTAAACCCATAATCATTTGTGGGTGATGTTGAGGTCTGAAGCAAATGTAATGAATAATGATGATGATATTGATGGACCCCCTGCTGTGTTTCCTGTTATTTCAGATCTGGTACCTGAGCCTTGTGGAGAGATGCCCAGGTCTGCTGAGCATCCCTTGTGTCCCCACAGCCTCTGGTCAGCTGCAGAGCTGCCTCTCCCACCCAGTCTGCTCACCTCCCTCAGTGTCGTGGAGTTGAGGCAGGGGCCTGGGACTTGGGTGTGCATTCTGAACCCCTTCCGAGAGAGCCAGGCCCCTGGGCTGAGGGTAGTTCTTTGATGTAGGGAAGCCCAGTCACCCCACTGTGCAGCTCTCAGGCCAGCTCTTGGGTGACTCAGGGAGGTGACCTAACTTCAGGTTTTTTGGCTATAAAATGAGGGTGGTGTGTGCCCCTGTGGTGAGGGAAGGTTGACTTCACTGTGAGCACCTCCCTGCTGGTATCTGTGAAGTCAATTCCATGTTTCATGTGAGTCGTTCGGTGTTGCCTTAAGCTGACTAGAATAGGCAACTACTTACCTTTCAAGCTTACCATAAATTAAGACCCATCAAATACTACAATACTGTTCTTTCCTCAAGGGACACACAAACAAATCTTTTTCCCTGAGAGTTTCCATCAGTGATTGATTATATCGAGGCAGGAGCACCCCAGGTTGGAGAAAGAGGAGCTGATAACACCCAAACGCGGTGAAGAGAAAGGAGCTGCCAGCCCACCACACAGCTCCGCCAGCTGCTTTCTCTCCAGCCCTGCCAGTCCTTTCTTGTCCTGGGGAAGGCCTTCCCCACACAATATTAGGCTGAGGCAAATCAGTCTTAGACCAGGCAGAAGCAAACGGAGAACTCATTACATAAAAGCAAAGAGGACACATCACGGTATTTGCGGGTCAGCCTCAGTGCAGCCACACACACACATGCACACCATATACATATACACAATACACATGCACGCACACGTGCACACACACACACACACACCCCGCCAGTTCACAGCTGCCAGAGCTTTCCCCTTGGTCCGTCTTCCAGTGGATGAGAGTTGTGGCCCAGCCAGGAGAGAGCAAGCAGGGTAAGGTAGAAAGAGCTAGTTGAGTGCCCGATAGTTCTCTCCTTTCTTGCCAGTGGAATCCCATGTTATCGAGGGTGGCAATTGGCTTTGATAAAACCTATTTCCCAGCCTCTCTTGCAGATGGGTGGTTAAAGAAGTATAAGCTGAAGTTTTTGGTTTGGGCTTCCAAAGAAGCTCTTAGGCATGGTGGCTCATGCCTGTAATTCCAGCGGTTTGGGAGGTCGAAGTGGGAGGATCATTTGAGGCCAGGAGTTCAGGACCAAAGAAGCTCTTTACATGGGACTGAGTCAGCTGAAAGGCTCTTATTCCTTTCTGCTGCCTGGAACATGGACATGAGAGCTGGGTCTCCAGCAGCCGTCATGCAACCATAATGCAATTCTGAAATGCAAATTCCATGGTAAGGAAGTTGGAAGAAATACTTAAGAAGAACCTGGGTCCCTGATGGCCCTGGAACGAGCCTTTCATCCCTGGATATTTTTTCTTGGATTTTTTTTTTTTTTCATGTCAGCAAAAGGAAAATCCCTGTATTATTAAAGCCTGCCATTTGGGTTTTCTGTTATATGTGGCCAACTTAATCCTAACCAGCATAGCTGGCTGTTGGCCATTGCTATGACAAGAAAAGCAAACTTTTAAACTAAAGTGGAATAATGACCTCATTTTTGTATAAGCAGAGCAGCACAGATATAAAAATCTTATCACCATCTCTGTTATTTTTGACCTTAATCAAATAACCTTGATGTGCTGTGCTCAGGTTTATAGTATATTAAAAAACAAAAACTAGCTCTGGGATGGAATAAGTGGAGCTAACTCATTGATTCATTCACAGCTTTAATTGCCTAAATTGGATGGTTGGATGATGAGGTCCTACTAGGGAAGAGAATCTCTTTGGTACAAAAGCCCCATGGAGCTGCCATCCTCTGGTGCCCATAGGTGTTAGTTGTGTCCTCACATCTACTGAGGAAGGCACCAGTACTCAGAGAGGTTGAGTGACTATACAAGTCCCTGGGCCACCCAGACCTGGAAGATACTTGGTCAGGCCAGCACTCAACCCCGGCAGCAAGAAGTCAGACTTTGTTTTAAAGTAAACAAAATGTCACTCCATATAATCACTGAATTTTGCTCATAATACTTCACACCTCTCAATACCACCACCGGCCATTCTCAGTGACGTGAGTTGTTTGCAGACTTTCCAATCTCCTTCAAAATTCAAGAATTCTGAATTTTGAACCACAATTTTTGGGGTTTCAGTTCAATTTACTCCAGACAAAACATACTTCCTAGTTAAAAGGAAAATTGTTTCAGGGGGCTTACAAAAGAAAGGGTTCAGGAAGATTCTTGAACACAAAGTGGTTCTTGCTTAAATAATTGTACTGAGATAAGCTGAAGAAAATCAGAAACATACATATTGAATTTCCCTTGAAATTCACATGGGTATAACACTGTCAGGAAAGGGGGCTTAGCAACATGCATTTTGCCAAGCCCAAAATGTTTGAAAAATAATTTGAGTATGTTAAGATTTGGCGAATCACTCTTGGGTTCTTCTATCCTAGTCCCACAGTGACAAGACTTTCCCCCTGCCCTTCATCCGGGACCCCTGTAAAGGAGCATTAGTTACCCAAGAATCTTCCCTTGGATTTTTGCCATTATGTGAGTCTTGGGATGGAGATCAGAGTGGGGGATGGAGGGGTTGTTAGAATCTGTGTACTCATGAGAATGCCTGGGGATCCTCTTGCAGTTGTGTCTTTGTGGAATGAGAGTTACTCAGGCAGCACTCTTGTGGTTCCCCTGTAATCAGAAAGCTTCTATAAAGCACCTCATGTCTTGTAACATGTTTAGGCAGACAGGAAGCCTGTTATGTGTGCAGCAGAGAGGAAACCTATTTATGTATATTTTCATCTAGTTTCATATGGCATTGTGGTGATTCTAAAACACTCCACCCCCAAGGGAATGGATTAATTAGGGACCTATAGTATTTTCATATTTATAATGTTCTTTATTATAGAGCATGTCTGCAAGCATTGAGATTGCATTACATTACACTGTATTATACATTACATTGTATTATATATTACATTATTTGCAAAGATAGTTTATCAATTAAGAGACAATGAATTGGATATGGTGTATTTTCCACCAGTGATAGTAAATAAACATGAATATTAGGAACAAAACATGGGATTATAGACTTTATAAGGTGCACGCAAATATGCGTCTTCTAAATTCCATGAATATTTCAGCTATTATGGATTTCAGCGCATTTTTTTTCAATCCCAGGAAGTACTAAGCTTTTGCACCTGCTTACAATGTCCAGAGATTTCACTGCACTTCTCCTGTTGGCCACTAGATGTCACAGGACCAAGTTGAGTAGGAAGTTCCCACTGAAGTTCTATGCTTCTATGCGAGAAGCAGGTATTTCCTAACTTAGCAGTAAATGGCAGTGCAAGAGCTTGTTGACAGCACAGTGTCCAAAACTTCAATTGCACCACAGAAACATGATGCCAGAATTGGTGATTAGTGCCCAGGCTAGCCCACAAAAGCCTACTCGCTTCTCCATAAGCCTAAAATGGGTTCCTAGCTTTGAGATCAAACAGATGTGGGTGCTGTTCTCAGCTCAGGGAGAACTTGGGCCTAATCTTTTTGAGCCACTACTTCTTTTTCTGAAGATGGAAGTAATAATTCTTGCTCAGCAAGGGATTTGTGGGAGTAAGTGAGAGTGGAGGTGCAACAAGTACATTTGCAAGGAGATAGACAAGACCTCACTGCTGCCTGACCCTTGATGAAGCTCACAGAAAGCACCACCCAGAACCTTGTCCTGCTGGCTGTGAGGCATCACCCCTGACCTGGCTGCTCTCTTGAGCCCTGGATGCCCACCTCATCCCCATCCCTTCCTATCCCTCTCACAGACAAGACAACTCAGGACCCTCCAATAGAAATTTGTCAAGGAATTGCAAAAGGATAAATAACGGCAAAGGATAAATGTGTATGATCCTAGGAGTTTAGCCTTGCAGGCAGGTAGACTGGGAAGGATTCCTGCAGGGCATTTGCCAGCCTCATTTTGTAATCTCCCTTGGTCACAGATTCCTTGTCTGTAGAAGATGGTACTTCCTTCATGGGATCAGAAACGCAACTGAGATCGCTGATGTGACAGGGCCAGCCCTGCCTGGCGTATGGTGGATGCTTGGTTTATGTCACTTGAGAGACTCTCTTGCTAGGGGGATGGACTTCAGTCTCCTTTTTCAGCCCTGGCCAAGAAACCTCCAGCTGGGTGGGCAGCTTCTCAACCCTTCTGGAACCTTCTTCCTGGTCTTCTCTCTGATCTGTGCTACAGGCGGCTTTCAGCAGCTCCAGACTCTTCTCTGGCTGATGCCAGGCTCCATTCCCCCAACACCCATCCCTTCATTTGTATTTATGCTTCACCGCAACATTGCAGACACTTTTGGGGCTTCTCCTAGGAATCTATCTGGCTTTGGGTTTCTGAACACCCCGCTCTGCCCCAACTTGCTTCTCTCTCTCCTGTTTCATTAGCCATGTATCAGGTCTGATTCTTCTCAGTCTTTTTACTTTCTTCCTCATGCTGCCTCTCAGGCACTGGTTGGGCACTGGCAGCACTGTGTAGACAAGGATCTTGACTCTCATCAGAATGTCCTGATTGATTAGTGATGTCTGCCGTGAGCACAGGATGCGGGCAAGCCCTAGAAACTGGCTTTCTCACAGGGTGACATGCGCAGGAGTCACCAGGGATCTTGTTGACAAGCAGATTGCATTCATAGGTCTGATGTGGGGCTCAGGGTTCTGCCCTTCTAACAAGCTATTAACAAGTATCTAACAAGTATCTAACAAGCTGCTAAGAAGTATCCTCCCTAGACTGGCAGCATCAGCATTTACCGGGAACTTGATAGAAATGCAGACTCCCAGGCCCTACCATAGACTTATTGAGCTGGAATCTGCAGGTTAACAAAAGCCTCACCCAGGAGCTTCAAATGCACGTCACGGTATGAGAAGGGCCACCAGGCTGTGGTCTGGCTAATACCTAGCCTCTTAGGAAAAACAATTCCTGCCCCACCAAAAGCCCACCTTGTCAGAATGGCTGAAACAAGCTCCTCTTTTTCTTTCTCTCTGTTTATTTTCAGGGTGGAGATGGCATCAACTTCTACTATGAGACAAAAGATAGCCCAATACTGGTCCCAGCCAAGATCCCAACTGCCCCCACTCTGTAGAGACTCCTTACAGCTATGCCCAAGGAAATGGTTTTGAAGGACTTTAATCAACACACTTTTATAAGATAAGAGTCTAGAAGTACCAGGGCAACACTGTTAACAAGAGGTTGTACCTTCATTATATTGCATGCAAATTGCTGTTTATACTGCTCTTGAATTCTGGGGCTTGAGGAAGGCACGCTTACTGGGATGGGATATATACTTTGGGGAGGAAGGAAGGACCCTCTGTGTAAGTTAGGCCCTGTGCCCATTGGAGAGGCTGCAATGAATGTTACCAGGCGAAGAGCCCCACTTTGTGATGTGAGGCCCCAGGGGCAACAGGGCACGACAAGGTGTTTTCCCAGAATGACTGAAGGGGGACATCAAAGGGACAAGTGTGGACAGTGGACAGTTGAAGCAGGCAACGGGAAGGCAGAACTGGGAGACTGCCCCAAGCCTCAGGTTGGAGAGGTGAGGCAAGGGCAGGGTGGGGCCTTCTACATGGGCTCAGCCCTGACTCAGGCTGAGTTGTTTGAGATGAAGGCTGCGGCTGGGCTGTCTCAGGCACTCAGCCTCTCCCAGTAGTGGCCCAGGCTCTTCCGTGAGAGCATTGACTTCAGGAGTTGTGCATATTCGAACTCAGGAGGTGGCCACATTATTATATACATATGATTTTGTAGACACAGAATTATAATGATGTATTTATTTCTGTAGTTCTTCTTTGACATCGGTCTTCCTTACTAGACAAAGCTCCAATTTATGTTATGAACTGAGAGAGATTCAGTAGCTAGTTCCAGGCTCCCTGGCTCCATCACTTGCATCTCTAACCTCTGGGGTACCTGGTGGAGGTCTCTAACCCTCAGCTTCCTTCTCTGCAAAAGTGGGTGGCTTGGCAGTGCACAGCTATGGGGACAGCATGATGTTGCTCTGCTGGGATGTTAAGGAAATGGACCTCTCCAGGTGGGAGTGCTGGTGCTGGTGCTGGTGCTGGTGCTGGCTGGGTGTATGGTCACCCTTCAGCTGCTCAAGTAGGTTTGAGCAGCTACGGCGCATTTATTGGCCAAGGTTAGGCTTGTGATTGGTCCCAATGGAATGGAATGGAAAATTGACTAAGGGAAGATAAACTTTTCTGTGATACCCGAACAAAGGAATACCTTCTGAAGCAGAACTAACTAAAGCATGAGGAATGACCTGGAGAATGAAGGAATAGGAAGAGTGCCACACCACTCTTCTGCCCACTCTCAATCCCCTTCCACTCTGAATCAGCTGCCCCCGCCCAGTAAGGCCTCCCATGATCTCCCTCTACGCTGCCTCGGTGCTGGCTGGCCAGGGTGCCCGCTGTTGCTAAAACAGAATCACTCACTTCAACTCAGGGCCTCTGTGATCACCACTGCTCCTGCCTGGAGTGCTTTTTTCCTGAGATCTTTGCATGACTGATCTCTCCTCATGAAAGTCTCAACTTAAATGCTGCCTCCTCAGAGAGGCCTCCCCCGACCAGTCTGTCTGAAACCCCTCCCGCATCCTGCATCCCATTCTGTCATCTCTATGGCCCTGATTATACATTTCCTCTTTGTTTGCTGATGGATTCCTGACTCTAGAACGTAAGTGAAAATGCAGGGGACCCGCCCCACCCCGACACCAGCCACCAGGTGGCGTCATTGACCCAGGACAGCTTGGTACCTCCTATTGCAAGGGGCCCCCAAATACTCAAAATTGGCACCCTCACCAACTGGGAGTTGGATAGTTTATTAGTAGATCTGCAGTGAATGCATCAGGACTAATAGTCTTTCCAGAACAAATTAAAATGAGGCTTTAGGTTGGTGTCATAAAAAACAAGTTCTGCTTGTTTTCCCACCCATGCCTGGGACGTTTATAGATGAAGTAACCCTGTCAGTGCTTAGCATAGTGTTGTATCCCTGGTGGAGACCAGAGAGATCTCCAAAACCTACATCTTTAGAAACTCTGCACCCATGGCACGAGCATGTGTCCATGGCTATGGAGTTAGCTGTTAGCTAGGGTGGAGGAGCCCAGGCCACCTGACTCCCAGCCTGGGATGCCTTCTTTCATGCCATGCAGAAACCCATGACCCCAGGCCTGTGCCAAAGCACCCTCTTGGTTTGTATCTTGTAAGAGGCAGAATGTTTAATCCTGAACAGGGTGGACTTCTGGTAAGCCAAAGGGTTTTTTGCTCAGTTACAAAGCATTCTAAGAGCTAGGCACCATAACTACAGAAAAATAAGACATCCCTCAAAGAGTCTGTAATGTAATTGGGAGAATAACTATGTCTGGTAGAATAATGAGTGATGAATTCAAGATGTTAATGACATCCTGAAGAGGGAAGAGTAGAGATAAGAGATGGTCCTCTTAGGAATAGGGAAGATTTTTCAAAAGAGGGAAATGTCCAAGATCGTGTGGTTGGGCCTCTGTGTTGTCACTCTATTTTGGCAAAATAAAAGCTGGCAGCATTGGTGCAACCATACTGAAAACTCCAGGGAGTTCCAGCTTTGCAGCTGGGTGAGAATGTGCTGACTGTGCTGGGGCCCCGGGGCTGGGAGTCTGGTGGCCCATCATCCCGTGGTTCTGCCATTTCTGCCCAGTCCTAGCATCTCCAGCAGAAGGTATTTTTAGGGTGTGCTTTAAAGACGGACAACTCCTCAGAGAGTCACCAAATGGCTTCAAACTCTGAAAATGCTGAAAGTAGGCTTGACTTTGCTGTTGCTAGGTAGTATCCTGCCTCTATGCTGGGACACAAAATAAAGGCCACCAATCTTTTTGAGGTAGTAGAATTCCTCCCAAGGCGGGTGGGAGAGCATTCACACCCCCACCTGTCTCCCTCCATCTTACGTTGGTGCTCAGGAAGCTGCACTGTCAGGCTGTGTGGCACAACCACGTAGGCATGTTGTATTTGAAGTGTTGGTCTGAGAGGGAAAACATTTTTGGTTATGCTTTTCTTTTCTTTTTTTCTTTTTTTATTTTTCTTTGTTTTTTGAGACAGAGTCTTGCTCTGTTGCCCAGGCTGGAATGCAGTGACACAATCTTGGCTCACTGCAACCTCTGCCTCCTGGGTTCAAGTGATTCTCCTGTCTCAGCCTCCCAAGTAGCTGGAACTATAGGCACGTGCCACCACACCCAGCTAATTTTTGTATTTTTAGTAGAGACAGGGTTTCTCTGTGTTGGTCAGACTGGTCTCGAACTCCTGACCTCAGGTGATCTGCCCATCTTGGCCTCCCAAAGTGCTGGGATTACAGGCGTGTGGCACTGCACCCAGCCTGGTTGTGCTTTTCTTAAAATGTAGTTTGCAGCCATAAGCTAGTCCATAGAACTATCTCCATTTTACCTTGTATATAGGGACTCATAAGCAAACTTACTTTTTATCCTTAAATGGTGTAGGACTTGTTATCTATTACATGGATTAAATAGGAAAAATGTTTGAGGTAGGTGGCCTGGCACACATTGTCTGTAACAGATACTACTTACCTAGAGGCCCCTCTCATCTAGCAACTTCCTAGCAATCTAGCAATAATCTAGCAACTTCCTTTCACTAACCTTTGTGATTGAAGAAACTTATTTTTGGTAACTTTCCCAATCCACAAAACCAATCCCATTTTAAGGTGGGAAAGTGTAGTGCAACAATGGGATCACTGTTTTTTTGTTGGTGA
The DNA here is from genome assembly GCF_001698545.2 of Rhinopithecus bieti. Lineage (NCBI taxonomy): Eukaryota > Metazoa > Chordata > Mammalia > Primates > Cercopithecidae > Rhinopithecus > Rhinopithecus bieti. The sequence continues at coordinate 874,072 of NW_016826299.1, forward strand.
AATGAAAATGTTTAAGCTTGGCCCTAACACCAGTTGCTATTGAAAGGTACTGCCTTGTACAAAATAACAAATCAAATCCCAAACTGTCTGTTTATGGTTATTACGGTTCACTTCATTAAGCCATAACTCTGATTACATTCTTTCTCCTGCCCTACCCTGAAGGCTGAGCTCTGAGGCCAGGGGGCTGGGCCTGGTCTTCTCTGGGAACTGCATGTCCAAAAACATATTTGGGCAAAATGGATGAGTTGTGGACAAAGGGAACTCTCAGACTTTCAGGGGACCTTACCTAAGGGGCTCCTTCCGAGCCCTGGAGTCATGCTCCCCTATCCTGAGCACCTTGGCTCTTGAGACCCTGGGTTCCTGTTGCACCTGCAGAGATTCAAGTGAGAAATCTCTGGTTGGAGAAGGTAAGGTACAGGTGTGAGCTTGTTTTAATCTGAGATAATAATGCACAGACTTTCAAAGAATGAGATGGAGTGAACAGAGAGAAGCCCACGGTTGTGGGTACGGAGTGTGGATGTCCCTGATCCTCCGTGTGTCAGCCCATCTGTTAAGTCACCTTTCATCTTTGTAACATTTTCCCAGGGCCCTCTCCTGCTATAAACGACTTATGAAACACATGAATTAGAGATCGTCCTCAGCCCTACGCATGCAGCCCTTGACAGTGTGCTCTTTGGGCAGAGTTCTGGCCTCAAATGCACCTTCAGGAGCATTCCTTTGCTCAAGAGGCTGAGTATGGAGGAGGAGAGAAGGCAGGCAAGGGAGGTGGGTTGCTCTGGGTTCCATCCTCACCCTCAATGATGTGGGGCCTTCAAGCTCTTTTGCCTCTCTCTTGGCCTCCTCGCCTATAAAATTCAGTCACACCTACTCATGGGGCAGCAGCTAGTCCCTGGTGATGGGCTCCACGAATGGAGCCTCCTGGTGTTCATGTCTCTGTGCGGTCCCCGGCTATGCTAACTCTGGGTTGGCCCTGCCATGCCTGAACTAGAGTGCTGAGTCATGGCGGGCCAGTTACAGGCCTGATGCTTGGGAAGCTAGGCAGTTTCTGCCTCTGTACTTGTGGGGGCCTGAGCGTCCATGTAGGAAGTCCAGGTAGCCTTCAGGAGAGACCACATGGAAAATCCATGTGCAGTGGGAGAGGCCCTAGCACCTCAAGGAGAGACAGGCCCAGGTGTCCCAATGTCCTGACTGAGACCAGCCTCCCAGGCACTCCTGCCAAAGCTCCAGGGATGTGAATGCAGTCACTCCCTGCATTGGAGGTCCAGCCACTGCCGCCACCTGACTGCAGTTGGGCGAGACCCTAAACCAGACCAGCAGAGGGACCCTCTAATTGAGCCCCAATGAACCCTTAGAATCATGAGAAATTCAAAAAATGCCTGTTGTTTTAAGCCCTGAGCTTGGGGGCAGTTTGCTATGCAGGGATAGATCACAAGACATGGGCATACCCTAGAGTGAGGAATGCCAGCTGCCTGCTCCACCCCCATGGTGAGGTCCGCAAGATTTTCCGTTAAGTCTCAATGCAGCTCCTGGCACATGGAGGGTGCTCAAAAAAGAGCTGGTTTTCTTATAAATAAATGCAGACAGGTGGTTTTCCCTCTGCGGTGCCCTAATTAGTCTAAACGCTGACTTCTCATGGGCCCTGGCTCCTGATATCCTTAAATCTTTTTTTATTTTTTATTTTTTATTGAGATGGAGTCTGTCACCCAGGCTGGAGTACAGTGGCCCAATGTTGGCTCACTGCAACCTCTGCCTTCTGGGCTCAAGAGATTCTCCTGCCTCAGCCTCCTGAGTAGCTGGAATTACAGGCACACGCCACCACGCCTGGCTAATTTTTGTATTTTTGTAGAGATGGAGTTTCACCATGTTGGCCAGGCTGGTCTCGAACTCCTGACCTCAAGTGATCCGCCCACCTTGGCCTCCCAAAGGGCTGGGATTATAGGCATGAGCTACTGCACCCAGCCCCCCATATCCTTAAATCTTGTTAACTCCATGGAAGGGGGCTTCAGGCGTGCCAGCCCATTGGCAGAGCCGTGTTGCAGGGGCTTCTTGTTCAGCAAACATTTACAGGCCTGTTCTTATGTGCCAGATGCCATGCCAGGTACTGAGGCTCCTGCAGACGGCACTACAGACCAACCACTGATCTCATAGCTGGTACATGGTGGGGAGAAGACAGACATGGAATGAGAAGCTGCAAGTGTGAGTAGTGGTATGGAGAAGTGCGGAAAGGGGAGAGCTTACTTTGGTTTAGTTCAGCTGCAAGTGACGAAGACTAGAAATAACATCACTTAAAGAGGATACAGGTTTATTTTCACCTAAGAGAAATACAGCCTTGGGCAGTCTAGGACTGACAAAGCAGCTCCACAGTCACTCATCAGAGTCTGATGTCTTCTTTCTTTCTGCTCAGCCCTCTTAGCTTGCAATGTCCATCCTCACATTGGTCCCAAGATGGATGCTGGAGCTCCAACCATCACAGCCACATTCCATGGGGGAAGGGCAAATAAGAAAGTTTGCCTCCTGGTTTAACTATCCCCCTTTCAAATAACTTTCTCTGAGGCATCCTCTGCCCTCAAAGTCTTCTGCTTACACCCGCTTGGCTACAGATGTCTGGAAACTTGGGAAATGTAGTGCTTTAGGTGGACCTATTGCTGCTCCAATAATATAAGGGTCTGTCAGTCAGGAAGAAAGGGGAAAAGGTTTTGCTTGACAACTGGCATCCTCCACCCCAGGGACCACTCCGAAGCACAGAAGTGACATTTTTCAACAGAAAGAAAGTGTGAGCCAATTAGATAAAGAGCATTAAGATGGAGAGACTCAACCCCCACAGAAAACCCAAAGGTGAGAAATCTCATGAATCCTTCAAGGAATTCACAGGAGTCCAGTGTGAACCTCTTCCCTCTCAATGTAATTCCCTCATCTGTTTAGCAGGAGCTTACTTTAGCTTAGGATATGGGAAAACATGAGTTTCCCCTCCCACCATGAGAAGAAGCTGAGGTTACCATTCACCTTTGGGACTGGGTGAGTTTCCACTTTTCCCTGAGAGCAGACTTGACAGATGAGGGACATGGTGGAGCTGGAGCTCTGAGACGTAAAGCGGGGGAAAGGGGAACTCTTGAAACAAGGAGAGATGGATCCCTGCCTTCCTCTTCTGGGTTGAGGGGTCCAGGGGACTCCCTGAAGCAGCAGCTAGGGAGGCTACAGCCATGAGACTTCTGGCAACTTCCAGGAGGACCCGGCACGCTGCTATCTGTTTGCTGATTTAGTCTAATAAGTGCATGAAACAGTATTTTGAAATTACAATCTCCTTAGCTCTGGGGTCTATAGCAACGACTCCTCGAAATTCCTTTTGTTCTGATCTCACACATCAATTCAGCATGTGAGGGGGTCTGAAGGGAACCCAATTAGAAATGCAGGCTAGATACATGTTGTTTCCTTTCTCTTTTTCTTTCTCTTTCTTTCCTTTTTTCTTTTGCCTTTCAACACCTGGGGCTTGCCAAGCCCACTTCAAGGAAAGGGGCGGCATTTTAAGTTAGCCCTATTTTCTGGAACTGGTGGGAACGTCTTCATTTTTTCAAGTTTCCGCCTGTGATTACCTTGCAAGGCTTCTCAGCCAGGCCCTGCATGTCCCCTCTCCCGCTGCATCCTGGCTTCCCCTGGCTGGATTCCCCAGCGCATCTGCTGTGGGCTGGGTGCCCAATCGTTTTCCATTAATGCCTCTGGACAGAGAAGCCTACACAGCTGCACAGCTTGTGACGCAACGTACCCGACACATATACTCCCTGCCTGTCCCCGGCCAACCCTGGCCAGGGAGCCATCGGAAACTGGTGTTTACTGGGAAGTGATTTGACTTTGTAACACGGTGACCACAAGCCCCATTCCACTGGTCGACACGGTCCCAAATATTTCCTTCTCTCATGAACTTCCCATTCCCCCTGCCCCCACAGTTGCTGTTTAGAAAAGTGTGGCTCAGGAAGGGGAGGAGAAAGTGGCAGCCTCATAATCTGGGAACGAAAGAGTCTTTGCACACTGTCATTAGAGGTCTGTACATATTGGACAAAATGTTGCTGTCTTGAAAAGTGAGTTATAACTCCTTAAATTTGCCCAAGTCATCGTTTTCAGGATCTGACTCTCGTTTCTTAGAAGGCATTACATCGCTTTAATATGCAACAGTCTAACATAACATTAAATCATTTTTAAAAGTTTCATCTAGTTGATCCTGAGCCAAGGTATTCTTGGGTTGGGTTGCACATCCACCCTTTTGTTTTTTATATAGTTAAAAAGAAACACACGACAAAATACCTATCAAGTGATCTCACCCTTGCTGGTGTCCAAGAGTGATCTCTTGGCTCAGTGGGTCTCTTTGGTTTGTAGGGGCCCCAAAGGATGGCTTCATTTTCAAGACCAGCGAGTATTCTATGTGTGCCCACCACACACACCAGACTGCAGTGTGTGGGGGTGGGAGGAGGTGCCTGGGCCAGGTACAGAATGGAAAAATCATGGTTTTCCAGGGATGCCAGGGACTTGAAGAGAGAGAGGCTAAGCCAGAGCTGGGAGGAGAGCAAGTGCTTTTGCTCCTTTTATAAGAGATGCTTCAGCAAAGCCTTCACCACACACATCCTCCATTTCCCTTCCACAAAAGGGGACCACTCTTTCACTGTGGCCCCACGTGAGGGCTGCTCTCCCGGGAGTCTTTGTCCTAACTCCTGCACCAAATCTTCTCCTTTGTTTGTCCTCCAGAGCATCCTTGGAACCTTTCTTTATTTGTTTGTTTTTGAGAAGGAGACTTGCTCTGTTTCCCAGGCTGGAGTGCAGTAGCATGATCTCAGCTCACTGCAATCTCTGCCTCCCGGGTTCCAGCGATTCTCCTGCCTCAGCCTCTTGAGTAGCTGGGACTACAGGTGCACACCACCATACCTGGCTAATTTTTGTATTTTTAGTAGTGACGGGGTTTCACCATGTTGGCCAGGCTGGTCTCGAACTCCTGACCTCAAGTGATCCACCTGCCTTGGCCTCACAAAGTGCTGGAATTACAGGCATGAGCCACTGCACCCAGCCTCTGTGGAACCTTTAGCCCTCAGTCAACTCTGCTTGGGTTCGACTTGGGTGTTCAAATGCCTGTCTCCCCACAGACAGTAAGAAGGGAGCCATGTCTTAGTCACCCAAAAATCTTGATGGCCTTCCAGTGTCCTTTGGTGACTCAGTGAATGCAGCAGAACCCCTCATATGGAGCTGGGGAAGATGGGGAGATGTCGCTTCCACTGTCACCTCCTGCCTCCTGCCCAGTGCTCAGCCCAGCCCCACAACCCCCCAACCCGCAGGATCCCCACTTCTCACTTCCTGACTCCACTCCTGCCCAGGCCTTGTCCTGCTGCCCTGGGGATTTCCCCAGCTCACCTTGGTTCTTCAGAATATGTAGTGGGGGTGGCAGAGATACATGTAGGGATATCTGGTAGGTGTGACAACATCCTTCCAGTCTCAGCCACTTCCAGAAGCTGCCTACGCCCTTGAGACTAGGTGATGGTCGGGTGGAGGAGGAAGTGGTTAGGGAAGCAGAGACCCAGATGGCTGCCTGAGTCCTAGGTAGGATGAGGGCCTAGGGGTAGAATCTCCTGGGAGCACTCTGAGGACTCACTGGATAATCCACACTCTGTCCTCCTCCAGGAACCTGGGGCCTCGAGAGCCTCCTCCTGGAGCCTGTGGATGTGAGCCACCCCGGCCTCTGACCCGATCCTGGACATGTCTAGCAGGGCTGGCACCAGCTGCCCCCCAGCAATCTACGAGGCGACACCAGCCGCCGGGGGCCTGTGTTGCAAGCTGGGTCTTTTCCTGCTCTCCCTGGGCCTGGCCTCTCCTCCCCAGTCGGCTTGGCTGGTCTGGAAACAATGACTGTGGACAGAAACGATTTCTCATGGGGGTTTTGGAAACCACGGCTGGGCATCAGCAAACAGCTTTTGCACAGGGCAGTGGCTCCTGAGGAGACGCAGAAACGATGGGAGGCTGGAGGGGAAGTGACAGAGACAATAGGAGGCATTGTGTCTTCTCCCAGGAAGCTCTGCTTTGCATTGCTTCCAAGAAAATTGACTCTGGGGCAGCTCCATCTATTCTAAAGCAACAGCTTTATGTGATTATGTTAGTCCCAGGCTCGGACAAATGCGCCCTTCCTACCTCATTAACAATGCCAGCAGGGTCCAGCTGTGCCATGGGGGGCTCCGTGCCCTAATTCATCAGACAAGGCCGAGTGTAGGAAGTCATAAGAACAATGCATCTTAGAGCAGAAGCTGTCTGTGGAGGGAGTGCAGCTTTGATGTGGGGCATGGCCCTGATTAGGGTTGACAGCTAGGGATGGTCCGTACTCGGGAAGGTGGCATAAGCCCGGATGGCATTTGGGATGTGGGGTTTTGCACCTGGGTCTGTTGAAGTTTGATGAGGTTTAACACGTGGAAACAGCGGCTTTTGTTCTGCAGGACAAAGGCCTTCCTCGACCTGGGCCCAGGCTGAGACCTTGGTGGTGGCAACGTTTCCTCCCCGTCGCCTCTTGTCACTCTCCTTGTGGAAGTTTAATTAGGACAACGAGCTTTCACAGGCTCATTTCTCACTCCAGCAACTTTCTAACACTTCCTAACGAGGAGGCTGGAGCCTGAGGACTGTGGGGCGGAGAGGGGGCTGTGGGGCTGGCCAGAAAGACTGTTGAGGGGACTGGGAGGGGCTGGGGAAGTGGGGGTGCGTGGAGAGGAGCAGAACAGGCACAGAGGAAGCACAAAACCACATGGGTCCCTGGAGAACTGTGGATTGATCTGGGAAGAAGAGAAAATAAAACAAATCCTAACTGGTCTTTGTTTTCTGGGTGGCCAGACAGTAATTTCCCCAAATTCTCTATGGTTCTGGAAAAGAAAGCAAAGGATCAATCACTGTTGACTTTGTGGCCTTCAGAACTGGATCACATGGGCCGTTACTTAACACCTTAAACTCTTCTTACTGCCATGCAAGCCTTTCCCATCCACTGGGTTCTAAACAGAGAGGTTGTGATGACCTGGCCAAGCCGCCAGCCCACTCCTGAACCAGGCTCCACACTTTTTATCCAGGTGTGGACATGGTGGAGTGCTTGGGTAGGGGATGGGGAGCCCACATCAAGCGTGTGGTCCTGCTGACCTCGATGGAGGTGCTGGCTTTCTTGGGCCCAAAGAGCATGAAGAACTGGGGGTGGAGGGACAGAGGATCCCTGTGTATCCTCACCTGCATCAGTCAGTATAGTTCAGGTTGTGCCACAGTAACACCCAAAATGTGGGTGCTTAAAGACCACACGGCTTGTTTCTTCTGCTGCTACATATCCATGGTGGGTCGGCTGACAGCTCTGCTCCACATCACCCCAACCCCTGGCTTCATTATTTACAACACTGGCAATTGGTTTGATAGAGGGAGAGAAAGAGGTTGTGAGGGCACATTGGCTCCTGAAGTGCCCTCATGGGGATGACACACCCCAGTCTTGCTCAATTTCAAAGTTGCGTGGATATACACGTAACTTCTAAGCAGGGGAGAGAGGTTATCCTACCGTGATTCTGGAAGCTAGAACCAGAAATATTTGGTGAGTAGTACTAATAACCTCCTGTTTTAGTTATCTGTTGTTGTGTAACAAATTACTCCAAAACCAAGTGGTTTAAAATCATAACCATTTATTTTTCTTACCTGGCAATCTGGGAGCAGCTTATCTGGATGGTTCTGGCTCAGAATCTCTCATGAAGTTATGGTTAAAATGTCAGCCACGGCTGCAGGCATCTGAAGGCTTGACTGAGGCTGGAGGGTCTGGCTCCAAGATGCTACTCACATGGCTACTGGCAGGAGGCATCATTGCTTTACCATGCGGATCTTTCCAATGAGCTGCCTGAGGGTACTCATGACATAGAAGCTGGTTTGTCCCAGAGCTAATGATATGAGAGAGAGAGGAGAACAAGCAGGAAACTGCAGTGCTGTTTATGACCTCACACACATCACCTCTGCTTTATTTTATGCACGAGAAGCAAGGCACTAAATCCAGCCTACATTTTAAGCAGAGGGAAATTAAGCTCCACCTCTTGAACAAAGGAGCATCAAAGAATCTGGGGTCATATCTTAAAACCACCACAGCTACACAAGTTCCCCAGATGACTATCCAGATACTGGGACCAATATGCAGGGCTGCAGGCCCATCTGGTCCTGGTTCAGCCCAGGCTCTTCATTTGTATCCAGGGCCTCTGTATCTGTCCCTGTCCCTCTCCAACTGAGACAGGAGGAGAAGCCCCAGGAGGGTAAGAGGAGGAGAGTGAGCACGTTTCAAAACAGTCTCATGGTAAACAGAGACAAAGAGAGAGAAGGAAGGGAAGCACTTGAGCCTTTGGCGTCTTTAAACCTTCATATTCTGTGGCTCCCTCTGCAAACTGAGGATACCCACTGATATCTGTGTGGGCTGTCAAGGGGTGCATTTGAAAATCTTCCTACCAACAGGAACTTCCTCCCTGGCTGAACACACTTCACCACTGGTGGGTGTGGCCTATTGGAGTCAGGGGTCTCTGCCTGAGCAGACAGAAATGCTCCTTTGTGCAGATGGTGAGTGAGCAGGTGGGTTCCTCATTACCTAAGTACACCCTAAACACACAAGCTTCCCAGGGGATGGGAGTCGATTTTGTGCTACAACAAAATATACCTATCCCTTTGAGTTATGAGTGAAACTTCAGGACTAAGGCTCTACTATCCACCCTGGTACATGTGAGACTCCCGGCAGCAATATGAAACGATCAGAGCCAGAGACGGAGAGGACAGAGTAAAGGCCCTAAGAGAAAACCCAGCAGGAAGTCGGCAAATTGAGTGAGGGAGGCCAGGCGGGAGATGGGCAAGGCTTGCCTGGCCACAGGCCTGACCCAGAAGTTCTAGCCTGCGATGGGTAGGAAGATTTTCACACGCACCCCTTGATGGCCCACACAGACGTCGGTGGGGCATCCTTAATTTGGAGAGGGAGCCGTGAGAATATCAAATGTACAAAATGACCCCTCCCTGGTTGTTTAGAAAAGCTGTCAGGAAGGCCGGTGGTCTTCTGTTAACCTCCATCTCCTGTATTTCTAGAATGGCTGGAATGGGTAGGGGAGGTGTTTTGGGTTCTCACCTTTCCTGGAATTCTGGCCTAGTGAGAGCTCAGTGAATGAAGGCTCCCTTCCGGGACCCTCGCAGGGCTGCGTGTAAGTGGGGAGGGCCGGGGCAGTGCCGTCCCAGAGGACAGGCACACAGAGTGCAGTGGGGCTACTGTGGACTGGAGAGGTTTGCTGGCCACGAGGCAGCAGATTTCCTGACATAGCCTTACTATTTACTTTTTGGTCAATAATTAGAAAAAGTATTGGAAAGAGAGAATATCTGGAATTAGGCCTAAAGAAAAGTTCGGGGGACTTACTGGAGCCAGTAGTCTTGTCCTACACGTGATGCTCTATGTGGCTGAGAACTGGGCTGGAGGGTACTGGAGTTGGCCTGACCCCCGGAAAGCCTTGTCTGTCCATGCACATGAGGTGGGAAGCCCCGAGGGACTGAGCTTCCCCGCCAGAGCCACTGCCCCTTGTCCTGGGCAGCAAGGGTGGGAAACACTTACCCCAGCAATGCCCCAGGGTCTACCAGAGCTTGTTCAGCCTGGGCCAGTTCCTTTCTTGGGGGTAGCTTTTTCCCTTTTCATCTTTTTTTTCTATCTCTCCTGCTACTAAGTCTTCATGTCCCCCTTCTGCAAACACTTGAGACTTTGCTTTCAATGATGAGACTGAACCCTTGTTGCCCATCAAAAAGTGGTGAACGAACTCCTGGTGGGAGTGATGACTGCTACAACTCATGGGAAATGGTTTGGCAGAATCTACCAAAGCTGCACATTCTCTGTGGTCTCGGAAGTTCATTCTTAGTTATACACCCAAGGAAGAAAGTGCTTTCACCCAGAGGTGTGGACGAGAATGTTCATAGTAGCTTTATTCCTGAGAGTGATAACTGGGAAGCACCCCAATATCCACAAAAGGTAGAACAGATAAATAAATATTCACACACAGGAACACCCACTGCAGTGAAAATATAAGAGCCCAACTCTACAGAGCAACACAGATGGACCTCAGCCACGTACCCTTGAGAGAAAGAAGCCTGCCAGCCAGAGTGTATGTAACATTCATAGCTCCAGTTATGGAAAATCCAAAGACAGGCAAAACCATTCTGGGGGATAGAAATTAGGATGGTGGCTCCCTCAGGTGGGGTCTTGACAGGGAAGGGTCTGAGAGCCTTCAGGGGCAGGAAATGTTCTATTTCTTGATATTGGTAGTGGTTTCATAGATATGCACATAGGTGAAAAATTCATCAAGATATGCCTTTCAGATGTATGCACCTCACTGTACACGTGTGATACTTAGAAAGTAAAAGAAAGGTAAAATAAGGGACAAACAGGTTTTCTGTATGTTCTGGGCTTTTTGGAGATTTTAAGTGGTGTTTCCTTAACAATGAAGAATTGACCATTCCATAAAAAAACAGTGTACGTGTCACTTTGCCTCCTGGACTTTGGAGTCTTTCCAGGAAGAAATAATTTTAGGGGAAAGTGACACTCTAGTTGTAGAACTTTCTCCCACTGAGGAGGCGATCCCTGCCCCCTCCCCGCCCTGTTGAGGTTTGAGCAGCAGCAAATAGTTTCAACTTTCAGAAGTCATCTTCCAAGCAAGGAGTTTTCATTATGGTCTAATTACCTTGGCTATTAGAAACAGGAAACGAATAGCTAAGCTATTGAACTTGGGGAAGAGAAGAGAACAGCTTCCTACCAATACTTTTAAAGCTTCAGAAAGATCACTGCCCAGTCTCCTCAGGGCTATTAGGTATGTTCAAACTTTGCCTAATTATATATTTTACAAAGAAACCAAAGAAAGAACGAATCCAAGACAGTGTCGTTTAAATCTTTCAGATAAAATATGTGGTTGGAAGCTATAAATAAATACATTTCATATTTTAAAATGCCTAATTACATATTTGCTTAAGGAATTTCAGCAAATTGTGGTAAAATTAATGTACATAGTATATTTCCCCCCTGAAAGATATAAATATAAAAACAAATATAAAATGCTCAATCTTTCTGATTGTGTAATGAGTTCCAGTCAATAGGAGTTCTTTTTCTTCACCAATATTTACGGTTTTGGGGAACATTCTAGGGAAAGGAACTTTGTCAAAGAGATTGTAATGGGAGAAAATCCCAAGAAATAGGGGGTGCCTTTTTTCCTGTCAAGCGCTTTATGTAACAGTCATCTGCCCTCCACCCCCTCTCCCATCCCAGAGAGCATTTCTTCTAAGAGAATGGTGAAAAGTGGATCCCTAAATGATTTCTCATTGTTCTTGTAAAATATGTTATGCCTTCAAGCCCAGAGAATGGGCCCCCATGAGAAGCATGTCCATGTTGTTCTGCTGCCAGCCTCTGTGATATCGGATACCACATGAAAACTAAGAAAGCAAAGAAGATAGACGTGGAAACACTGGGAAACAAAATCTGTATATTTTATTTCAAAGGGAAACTCTTCATTAATGTCTCTCCCTGCCTTTGTGAGCCATGCTGAGCATAGGCATACTTTTAATCAAGTCAATTAAACTTGCTTTAAAGCAGGACGAAGCAGCCAGATTGCATCCTGCTAGAGAGATCAGCTTAGATGAGTAAAAACGCACCAGGTTCCTTGAAATAGGACACTGGGCAGGAAATAATTTCTGTTGCCCCATTTTTAAGGAAAAACTCTACAAACAAATAGAGCTCTTTATCAACAGTTCAGAAGTAAACGAAGGCATTTTAAAAGAGTCAATCAGACATAGACTTTCAATCACGTTTGTGCCAAGGACAGAGCCTCAAGCATGGCTTTAAATGGTTTTCCGTCACTCTCAAAGCACAACTGTGTATTTAGCAAAAGTTGATGGCTTTATTAAAATTTATTTCCAATTATTAAAATAGCAATAGCTCAACAGGAATGTGCTTCCTCATTTGAGTCAAAAATGTGTGCTTGGCTTTATTTTTCCAAATAATCATCTAAGATGCTACACGAGCTACATGGCTGATTAGTTGCTGAGATTTACAGGTAATATTCACATGCAAGTAAGTGGTAGAAGGAATGATACAAGACTGATCACACAGGCACAACTGTATTTTGTTGTTATTTGGTGGGTTGGGGGGAAGCTATATTTTTATAACTGTCTTAGATACCAGAGTCAAAAAAGGACATTTTGGCCAGGTGTGGTGGTTCACACCTGTAATCCCAGCACTTTGGGAGGCTGAGGTGGGTGGATCACTTGAGGTCAGGAGTTGGAGACCATCCTGGCCAACATGGTGAAACCCTGTCTCTACTAAAAATACGAAACAATTAGCCGGGCATGATGGCAGATACCTGTAATCTCAGTTACTCAGGAGACTGAGGGAGAAGAATCACTTGAACCCGGGAGGTGGAGGCTGCAGTGAGCCGAGATTGTGCCACTGCACTCCAGTCTGGGCGACAGAGTAAGACTCTGTCTCAAAAAAAAAAAAAAAAAAGAAAGAAAAAAAAAGGCGTTTTATTGGATGTTGAAAATTTCCTATTCTGTAGACAAATAACTGTCATTGGACCATCCCTTTTCAACTGAGCCTAGGTGCTATAGCCCTAGCATCTCCCTGGAGCTCCTGGGAAAGTGCTATCTTTGACCTCACCTCATGCCCAGCTTAGAATCTGCCTCTCCTAGGCCCCAGGGCACGGCCACACCCATGAGTGTTGGTGGAGAGGGTTGGAGGGTTGAAGACTACAAATTACATTCAGGTGTCCAACAACGAGGGACCCAGAGATGAGTAATAGCTGCTCCCTTCCAGCAAGGACCTTGTATTTCATTAAGACTAAGAGTCGTGAGTAAAAATGTGTGTTGTCTTCAAAAAGTTACACTGGTGTTGCGTCTCCATTTGTCATAAATGCCCCCTGCCTCTCCACACCTGGGAGTGGTCCTGCTCTCCTTTCATCAATGAGTGCTGAGGTCATGGTCGGATGGACATCCTGAGCCCTGTGGCAGCCGGCCTTGACTCCTGCCTCTAGCCTGGCCTGCGTTGGGTTCTTAGTGCAGTCCCTTTCTGTGACTGCTGTATTAGCCATGGTATAAGGATGAAAGAGCAGCATTAGGTTTTCTTCTGGAAAGTCAGTGATCTGAAGGAAAGGTGGGATCACAGGGTTTCACTGGTTTCCAAGGGCAACCATCCACAGACACGTCCCCTGATTGAGCCCATGCCACAATGCCTGCTCTCCTGCACACACAGCCAGCATTCTTATCTGTGATGGCTTCAGGAGGGCACCAATGTCTGGGGGCAGGGAGGGTAGATTTTAGGCCTCCCATCTCTCTGCATCCTTAGCCCTTCCTCTTCTCATCTTGTTAAAGGTTGCCTGGGAGTTTTGTGGTCCTTGCCAACATAGTCCTTCTCTATTGATGCGGGGTGCCCTCTGCCATTTGCCTATGGCTGACAGCAAGAGCCAGGGTCTGCTGAAACCAGGCTAAACAAAGCCAGCGAGAGGCGGCTTTGGGCGAGTTGGTCCTCCACAGGCAGGGGCGTGATTGGGTCCTATGAGCCCCCTCTCCACTGTGGGCCTGGGGAGGCCGCCCCGGATAACATGTTCCAGGTGTTCAGCCCCAAAACAAAGAGGCCTTTCTCTGTTGCCTGAGAATGAAGAGTCCTCGCTAGTTGCATAAGGATTTTCCGAGATGGTAATATTTGGTTACAGTAAGATCTGTTATTTCACAGGAAACCCAGCAGAGGTGCCCGTAATTTGATTCACGTAGTAACTGGGAAAGCTCATAGCAGGGAGCTGGGGGCGGGGAAGGGGGACCCTAGCTCCTCAACACAGCGTTCAGTGGGGTCAGTGTTCAGCTCTCTGAGTGGAACCTTGTATGAGAGACTGCCAGGTCCCTGGCCACCTCCCGAGGTCAAGGTCAGCCATGGAAGCTCTGTGCATTCCTCTAAGTGTAACACCCTAAACAGTTTCCAGGATCCACATAGTCCACCCGATTTAATCTTTCTAGTGATTGCTAAAGGGCAACTCTAAAGCCTGAACAAGCAACATTACCCAACAGGACTGAATCCAACATTTCAGTGTCAAAAGCCAATTGCTACAGATTTGCTGGGGACACTGTAGTATTTCGTACCTGAAGTACTTAATTTTATAAGGTATCTGTGATGACTTGAAAGAATATAGGTTTTCCTACACAGCTTATATGAATTCATATCTTTCCAGGAATTTTTATGTATATATCACTACTATATCAGTTAAATAAATCTATAGTTCACCATAAATTAATATTTATATCAATTAACATGAATGAAATTAATATAACTGGATATTCCACTTATGATGTGTATCCATGGCTTGAAACCTAATGCGCTAGGATATATTGTATCCAAGATCAAGTGCATTAAGAAACACATACATGTGAGTGTGATGAAATAAAGTTTTGATCAGTTCCCAGATCTGGTGATGTATTTACTTAAGTACTCTCAAAGGGTTGGTTTTTGCTGTCCAGGGCCAGGCAGCCACATGCTAAAGGAGTGAGAACCTCTTCCGAGGAGCACAACAAGCTCCCAGAGTCACTCTTGCTCCCAATTCCAGGAGGTGCCTGTGGCCAGTTTCTCAGACAAACAATGGGGACATCTGAGAACTGTAAAATATCCCAGTGACAGGAATTGTGGGAAACTGAGAGTTCTAATGACCAAGTCATTGTTTCTTGTTCTTGTGAGTCCATCTGTTGGGGAACCAGGGCTGTTGAGTGCTGGGTCTCACTGGTGACTGCAGTCATGGACCCGAAGGATAGGGGAGAGGGTTGGGGATGGCATACGTGGGGGCTCAGGAGGAGGGTGAAAACCACGAACATGGGTATTTTGAGTTATTGCTAGCTACCAGATCCCTGGTCCTGGCCTCCCACCTTTACCTTGGTCCTCCAGGTGGGCACACTCCCTGCTGGATTCTGATACGTACTGCACTGGTCTAGCCAGGAGAACATTGCCAGGTCACAAAGCTGTCAACTGGAGATGCCTGGTTTATAACTGCCAATACGGGCTTTGGCCCACTTGCACTGGACCTGGCTTCCCAGAGCTGTTTACCACAGCTTGGAGTAGTTCATATAAATAGAGTAGAAGTACTTGATAAAACCATCACATACCATCTTCTCTCACCCGTTTTCCAAGTTTGTGTGTGTGTGTGTGTGTGTGTAGTCTCCCTCTGTCGCCCAGGCGACAGAGTGCAATGGCGTGATCTTAGCTCACTGCAACTTCTGCCTGCTGGGTTCAAGCGATTCTCCTGCCTCAGCCTACCAAGTAGCTGGGATTGCAGGCATGTGCCACCACACCCGGCTAACTTTTGTCTTTTTAGTAGAGGCAGGGTTTTGCCATGTTGACCAGGCTGGTCTGGAACTCCTGACCTCAGGTGATCTGCCCACCTTGGCTTCCCAAATTGCTAGGATTACAGGTGGGAGCCACCATGCCCGGCCTGTTTTCCTAGGTTTTAATATATATTGCCTTTCTGCCACTACGGACGTGTGGAACCAGGTCTCCATAGGTGCCAAATGCTGCCTGTCCCAAGTCTCAGAATCTGCCTGTTCTTTACTTTCATTTGTAATATGGGTCGAACACTCAAATTATTTATATGTATTATGCATGATTGCCTTATAAATATTTTTGACTCATTAAAATCACTCAATTAAAAAATAATTACTAAAATATTTAGATAATTTGTTCCAATTGTTTCAACTTTGTCAAAATTATGAAAATCACTAAAAGATAAACTTTCTCCTGTCTGACTGAACTTTTGTACTCTCGGACCAACATCACCCCAACCCCCCACACTCCAGCCCCTGGTAACCTCCATTCTGCTCTGTTTCTATGAGTTAACGTTTCTATGAGTTCTCTGTTCCTTAACCTATGGGTGAGATCATGCAGTATTTGTCTTTCTGTGCCTGGGATAAATAAACTGCTAGTTTGTAACACTTGTTTTAAATTTTTTTTTTTTTTTTTTTTTTTTTTTTTTTTTTTTTTTTTTTTTTTTTTTTTTTTGGCAATGGAGTATCGCTTGGTTGCCAGGCTGGAGTGCAGTGGTATGAGCTCAGCTCACTGCAGCCTCCACCTCCTGGGTTCAAGTGATTCTCCTGCCTCAGTCTCTCAAGTACTGGGATTACAGGTATCTGCCACCATGCCTGGTTAATTGTTTTGAATTTTTATTAGAGATGTGTTTTGCCATGTTGACCAGGCTGGTCTCGAACTCCTGACCTCAGGTGATCCACCTGCCTCAGCCTTCCAAAGTGCTGGGATTACAGGAGTCAGCCACCTCGCCCGGCCTAAATAGTTTTTAACTATTCAATATGGAGCTGGAGGCCATTATCCTTAGCAAACTAACACAGGAACAGAAAACCAAATACCACATGTTCTCACTTATAAGTGGGAGCTAAATGATGAGAACTTATGGACACAAAGGGGAAAAACACACACTGGGGTCTATTGGAGGGTGAAGGTGGGTTGAGGGAGAGGATCAGGAAAAACAACTATTGGGTACTAGGCTTAATACCTGGGTGACAAACTAATGTGTATAACAAACTCCCATGACACAAGTTTACCTGTGTAACAAACCTGCACATGGACCCCTGAACTTAAAATAAAGTTAAATCAAAACTTTTAAAAGTAATGAGAAAAGAAAATAAGATAAAATCAATATGTCCACTTTCCTCATCTTTAAAATGAGAGTTGAGCTACTGAAGGTCTCCAGTTCCTTCAGTCTCTAAAATGTTATGTTCTAAGTTAAGGTTTTATTTGTTAGTCCCCTTTTAGGCAGCACATTCCCAAATAAGTATAGCCAGATAAGCTTTTCTTTCCCCAAATGACATTATGAAAGATTTTAAACATCTGGGAAAGGTGAAAAGGCAATACAACAAATACCTGTGTACTCACCACACAGATTCAGCAATTGGCGACATCTGCCATATTTGCTTTATCTCTGTGTGTACACTTGTCCTTGTCAAATCATTTTAAATTAAGTCACAGACATCATGGCCCTTTACTCCCTGAGATCTCAGCATGCAGTTCCTAGAAATAAGGACATTTTTCTGCATGACACAACACAGTCATCACACCTGAGAAAACAGACAATACTGGACTCTCATCTAACTGTAGTGTCTGTTGTACTGTAATATCATCTAAGAAGATGCACGTCATCTCTTTCATTTCTTTTAATCTAAAACAGTACCCCCACTCCCCAACCCTTGCACTTTCCCAGATAACACTGGCTTTTTAAAAGAGATGCGGCTGGGCGTGGTGGCTCACGCCTGTAATCTCAGCATTTTGGGAGGCTGAGGTGGGCGGACCACGAAGCCAGGAGATTGAGACCATCCTGGCTAACACGGTGAAACCCCATATCTACTAAAATACTAAAATTAGCCAGGCTTGGTGGCTTGACCTGTAGTCCCAGCTACTCCAGAGGCTGAGGCAGAAGAATCGATTGAACCTGTGAGGCAGAGGTTGCAGTGAGCTGAGATCGCACCACTGCACTCCAGCCTGGGTGACAGAGCCAGACTCCATCTCAAAATAAATAAATAAATAAATAAATAAATAAATAAAAATAAAAAGAGATGCTACCTAATACCTTGTCGAATGTTCCACTTCCTCATGGCATTTAATTGTACTTTGAAGGTTCATTCTAAGATTGGCTTGGGTTCAGATTCAATGTTATTGGCAGGGTTCCCTCCTGAGTGAGGCTGTGCATCCCCTCGCTCTTTGGAGGGACATTCTGAGCAGGCTGAGAGGCTAAGCCACAATGCCCTCCATTCCCGGGTCCCCGGGAAGAGGCAGCCTGATGGCCTGGCTTCAGACCTCAGCTCTCCCACAGACTGCGGGTGGTTTACCTAGCTCTCGGAGACTAGGTTTCCTCATCTGGGGAGTGCAGCAGTCTCTCATAGCTGTTGTGAGAGGGTTCACTACATAATACCTGCAAAGTGCCAGAGAACCTCAATCATCAGAAGTAGGCTACTTCAAACAGCCCCTGTGAGGAGACCCAGACACCTTCACAGGGCGTGGCAGGGGGCGGGGCAAAGGTGTTTGGAAGCTTTGTGTTGAATGGATGTCACCTACTGGTTCTGTGTATCCAGTGGGGCAGCAGTGTGAGCAGTTCTGGGACCCTGAGGCCCTTAGGGGGACACACTGCTCTCTCCAGCACACACAGACTCCACACACCCACCTGCATCAGAACGGCAAATACACATCATCCCCCAGTTACCTGACGATGCAGGTAAATATGATCCCAGGAACTTGCTGAATACGGCTAATTATGTTTCATTACCCCATCCGCCTGCTGTCGGTTTACTATATTTTTTCTTAGATGGCAAATAAGAAAGCTTTTTATTTTAAATGACAGTTGGGGCAAGAATCAGGTTGCTAATTTCCCTGAGATGCATGAGGGTGTAATGACAGATAGAGGATGGAAACCAAGAGTCATTTTCCTTAAAAGACTTAAACAACTTGAAAGTCAGTGTTTAAATGAGTTGGATCTGTACTAGTAAGTTCCAAGGTCCTAATTAAAAACAGAAAGCGGGCCGGGAAAGGAGGAAGGAGGAAAGTGAGAGCTAAGTGGATGGTGTTCGGGATGCGGCTCTCCTTGGAATGCGCAGACTCTCTGCAGCTCTTTTTGAAATGCTCCTTGCTGGTTGGAATCATGGCATCACCAGAATCACTGTGTTCAGATGTCCTTTCAGGGGCAGTGGGTGGCAGTGGCGGGCTTACTCAGGGGCTTCTGCCTGAGAAGGAAAAGAGGTTGAGCCGCCTCCCCATCGATTTGTCCATCCCGTTTTCTTAATGACCTGATTTGGAACTTTAGACAAATGAGCCTCTGATTTTCATGTGTTTGAGTAAACGCTGAGCTTGAAGTGGTTTCTTCATTTTCCCCTCCTTAGGTCTTTTTTTTCCAACTTATTTTAAACTTTATTTTATTATTTTATTTTATTTTTTTGGTACAGAGCTTCATTCTTGTTGCCCAGGCTGGAGTGCAATGGCTCGATCTCGGCTCACTGCAACCTCTATCTCCCAGGTTCAAGCGATTCTCCTGCCTCAGCCTCCCGAGTAGCTGGGATTACAGGCATGTGCCACCATGCCCGGGTAACTTTGTATTTTTAGTAGAGATGGGATTTCTCCATGTTGGTCAGGCTGGTCTCGAACTCCCGACCTCAGGTGATCTAGCATCCCAAAGTGCTGGGATTACAGATGTGAGCCACCACGCCCAGCCTCCCCCTCCTTAGGTCTTTACGAGCACTAAAATTCTGTAACTAGAATCCCATCTGAATTCAGTTTTCTGTTTCTTCTGATGTTTTATTGTTTGCCACAGTAATCGTAAGGAAATACATAACATTTTGAATAGTTAATCATCAGGCAAATCAGTGTTGTTTGGAAGATTTGCCCACTTGGGCTGGCAAGGTTGCAGTAAAACTGGCACTGGTGGCCCTGCAAATTGGTTCTATCAGTTTGGGAAAGTAATAACTTAGTGATATGTGTAAAAATATTCCATGCTATTTCACTAATATTGCCCCTTGGGAACTAATCCCAAGATAACTGAAGAAAAATACGGTATGTGTGAAAGTGTTCATTATAGCGGATCATACAACGGAAAAGCTGGAAAGCATGTATGTGTCAATAGGTGAAATGTATAGTATGATATCCAGCAATTAGTAATTATGTAAATACTAGAAATGGGGGAGATATCCACAACACGACATTTTTGAAAGGCAAAACAAGAAAATTATATCTACATTGTGATTATAATTATGTATGTATATATCAGAGAGTATATGAAAATAGGGTGAAGTAGTGAAATTATGGGTACAATTGTTTTTATTTGTTGTTCTTTATACTTTTTTGCTTTAAAATATTTAAAAAATTACTCTCTTTGTGTCAGGTTTGGTTCACAGTTCTGTGCTGTTTAAGGCATGCATTAGTTAGAAGAGTTATTCCTTTTTTAAGACACCCAGCAACAAGGGGCATAAAAACAAAAATGAGCAGAGTAATTCAGACTGTGTCTCTGACTATAAACAAGTCAACCTGTTTTTCCAATACATGATTCACTGAAAGTGAACATGTCAAAGTGGCACATAGGGCAGCTTTGGGTCAGCTGGAGCTGAGCCCCAATCCAGCACAGACCTTCCTTTGCTATGTGGCTATTTGACCTGAGTCTCAGTTTCCTCATCTGTGCAATGAGAAGATAGTATTCACCTGTGTAGAGCAGAGGTGGGCTTGGAGATCCTGAGCCTGGTGAGTGTGGAGTCTTAAGATGAATAGCCTTTCTCTGAGAGGGATTGAAGATGTTTATTCTTCCCCCTTTATTATCTTTTGGAAAACATATTGATATGTGCACCAGATGGTATGAAACATGGGTTGCTATGAAGCTTCCTATTGGTGTTCCCTCATGAAGCAGGACCAGCAGTGACTTGACGTGTCCCTGTCCTGCTCGTCCCCAGGGACCAGGTCTCTCTTCAGTTTTGAAATAAGTTTAAAATCCCAAATGCCTGCATGTCTGAACCATATCAGAAGGCAAGGCTAAGCAACTGAAATGTCAGTTCCTGAAACTGGAGTGATTTGGAGACAACGAGAGCAAAGAAACTATTTCTAAGTGAGGTGAATTTGTGAAAGGAAAAGGAATGATTTCTAAATGGAAAAAGATGTGTCTATGCATTGGGTTCAGAGTTATCTTAATAGGTAGACCAGTGGCTGGTTACGTCGGGAGCGACAGCAAAACATTATCCTGATTTGATCTTTTGCTGCAAGCAGGCTGGTGGTTGCTATCAGAAGACTGTGTCAAAAATAGAAATGGCTCCCCAAAGATTGTCCATTTGGGGAGCTCCAAGACAGACCTCTTCCATGAACGCAAAAAATACGGCTTCAAGAGGAGGTAATTGGGTGGGGCGTGGTGGCTCATGCCTGTAATCCTAGCACTTTAGGAGGCTGAGGCGGGTGAATCACCTGAGATCAGGAGTTCCAGACCAGCCTGGCCAACATGGCAAAACCCTATCTCTACTAAAAGTACAAAAATTAGCTGGGTGTGGTGACACATGCCTGTAATCTCAGCTACTTAGGGGGCTGAGGCACGAGAATGGTTTGAACCTGGGAGGCAGAGGCTTCAATGAGTCGAGATTATGCCACTGCACTCCAGCCCAAGTGGCAAAGCGAGACTCTGTCTCAAAAAAAAAAAAAAAAAAAAAAAAAAAAAAAAAAAAAAAAGAAAAGAAAAGATGATTGGTGGGTGGCCCCTTCCTCCTCCACATTAAGCTGCTGCAGCTGCCAGAAAATAAGCCTTCTACCACCAGCAGAAAGGGAGTGGAGCCCAGGGCATCACCAGGAGTGCCTGCTAATATACCAGCACCTTGCCACCCCTCCTCTCCCTTCACCCAGACACATGAGAGAAATGGAAAAGGATTCTTCACAGAGCACTCAGGTACACTGTATCAGAGAAAAACTGATAGATTTGTTCATGGTTTTCTCGAATTCGAAAAGCAAAGCTCTGTTCTCCATATTGATATGTTCTCCCTAAACAAAGATCTTTTAAAAAGAAATAATATTTCAGACTTCTGCTTGAGGAGTTGACAGTGAAGCTACACCCAGTGAAAACGTGTTTTGCGGCAACTCTGGTGGCAGTTGTCCTTGAGGAAGCTTTGGTGTGTGGAAGCTATCAAAACAAGAAATGTGGACTTGTAACACTTACCTGGTGGTGCTGGTTTCGTGTTATTTTCCTTTAAAAAAAATTGGGGGCTCTGCACGGTGGCTCAGGCCTGTAATCCCAGCATTTGGGGAGGCTGAGGCAGATGGATCAGGAGGCTCTTGATCAAGTGGATCTTGAGGTCAGTTCGAGACCAGCCTGGCCAACATGGTGAAACCCCGTCTCTACTAAAAATACAAAATTAGCCAGGTGTGGTCTTGCGCATCTGTAGTCCCAACTACTCGGGTGGCTGAGGCACGAGAATCGCTTGAACCCGGGAGGCAGAGGTTGCACTGAGCCAAGATCACGCCACTGCCCTCCAGCCTGGGCAACAGAGCAAGACTCCGTCTCAACACAAACAAACAAAAAATGCTATTACATTAATAAAGTTGGTGTATATTTTGTTTTTGTTGTTGTTGTTTGTGTGTTTGTTTGTTTTAAAAAAGAGTTCTCTTAGGTAAATACATAGCTATTCTGATTCAAGTCTCAAATGGGAACTAACTATGGGCCAAAAAGCAGAGCGGTCAGATGATTTCTGATGCGCCCCCTGCTGTCTTTCTGCAAGGCACAATGCCAGGGTGCCTGAGTGTCCGAGTCTCTGTTCCTGGAGGGGTCAAGCAGCAACCCATGCTCAGCTACCTTCTGGCCCCTCCCCAGGGTTGCCTGCACGCCTCTCTCTCCAGTGACTTGAAAGAACCTCCCTGAGAGGCCAGAATCAGACATCTATGACCTGGGCCCTTCAAGGGTAAGTCTTGATCAGCAGATGGAACCCTCTGAAGTGACTGACTTTATCTGACCTTGGGACAATGGGTCTAAATGACCCTGGGATAACAGCTAAGGGTGACTCTGCTGAGGCAAGGTGGTGTCCCCATGTATCTTTCCCAGCTTTGAAGGCCTCTTGGCTCTTCACTTGATCAGGTTGCAGAGACCCCACACCAGGCAAACAAGCTGTTCACACTGTGGACCACATACCATCCAGGTGTCAACTGAGGTCATGGGGATCATGCTTTAAAAACATTGCTCTCAAAGGAGCAACCGACATTGTCCCGTTAGGAGTGGGCTCACATTTTACTCCAGCAACCCAGTCCTGTCTAAAACATACCCAGACAGCTCAGGGCTGGGGGAGCATGATTTTGATTTTCCTCATAAGTGACAAATCCTTGTTCTTTGAGGGGTGGGCTTCATTTTGAAAACAGTTCTAAGTCACTCAGATTTGGTGTAGAAATAATCACAGTAGGTAACACCATTCTTTGTTTTCTTAAAAAAAAATCTTTTGACCGTAAGCAAGGTAATAAGACCTTTTTTTTTTTTTTTTTTTTTTTTTTTTTTTTTTTTTTTGGTGAGACTTATGAACCTTTTTTGGTGAGGTTTATTGGCAAGGTGAGTCCCCACTCTGCAATTCCAAGTATATTCCAAAGCTGCATCGTGGGAGTGGGTGTCCCAAAGGGGCTGCTTTGAAAGGCAGCACCCGGAAGAATGTGCGGATTTGGATCCAGCTGTTCAGGACTCAAGTCTATTCCATGCTTTTCCAACACAGCTGTGCTCTGAAAGAGGCACCCACTAACTGGGTCCATCCTACTTCCTGGCACTTCCCCACACACTGACCTGCATGTTTGTTAGTTGCGTCCAGGTTCAAGAAGGATTTATCGAAACAATACATTCTGTAAATTATTACAGGTCATCAGTCAATCAGCCAGAGATCATAGTACAGAAACTATTTGAATTATTTTCTGCTTTTCTTCAAAATACCGTCCCAGGGCTGTTGTGGGTCACTGACATTTACAAATTATCTTCACATCAAGAATTAGAGAATACTTTAGACTCAACCAAAAACAACCAACCAACCAACAAACAAACAAAAAACAACACCAAACAAATCCTCACTGCGAACTCTATTTCAGAGGGTCTTAATAGTACCAGGGTCTTCTGGTACTGGGTCTGTATTATCAACTTCTTTATTGCTAGTTTCCCATTATCTATGTTAAAAAAAAAAAAAAAAAAAAAGAGCATGTCTCAATTAAGTGACTTGTGCTTATTTTTGTGAACACAACTCTTGTTGCTAAAATAGGGCAAGGTAAAGCTGATGGTCCAGCTGTCAAATATGAAAAGTTTCCAATTTATTCTATTACCTGGTAAAATGTTTTCCTTCCAGAGAGACAGCTAGAAATTAGCTGTCCAGCAAGAGGACTAAGCAACTTCTTGGCCAGAGGATAGCTGAGCCCTCAAACCCGTGCTGCCGACTTCAGGTTGTACATGTATGTATTCTGGGGAATGTGTGCAAGATTCTGGCTTGGCTGTATTTATGGACGTTATTTACATCAGTTGAGTCAAGTGGTAAGTTTGCTATAACCAGTCTTCAAAAACATGGACAGGACTCTGGTTGCTCTGAAAAGTACAATGATGATGAAAGGAAGGGAAATAGGATCACAGCATAAACAAAGCTAGAAACAAGAAATTCAGTGAAAACGGAAAATATGTGTGTGTATGTGAACTGACTCAGGCCAAAATTAAACAAACCAGGCAGGAGGAGAGAGAAAGATTTTCCAGCTCGCTGAGGGTCTAAGGCGGCCTTCTCTGATTGTTATCTGCTGCTGATTACCTGGTTTTGAAGGTAAAAGCAAAATGTGCTCACACCTCCGAGGATAACATTAATCCCCTCGGCAGAAACTCTAGCACCAAATCCAACTCGGCGCTGTGGCCGGAGAATTTCACTTTTCGCTTTATCTCTGCTGTCCATCTGGGTTGTCAGGCCTGTCACATACCTGCAGCCTACAGCCTGGAAACCAGGGACTTTGATGTTCTAAAGGGCGCTTTATCTGGGGTAATTTTCGCCAATTCTTACGTTATTGTGTAGGATATTCAGAGATTCAGAGAATGAGCAATGGCTTTGTCTGCTAAGATCAGAGCAATTTGCAAGCTTTACTGAGGGACAAGATCTCATAAAGGAACTTTTGAGCTGGAGTCTGTCAACACCACTGAGAACTGGCATGACATCAAGCTCTATGATTATGGATAGCTTCAGCATCAGTGGGCAGAGAGAAAGGCCGTGGGCATGTGGAATTCCTCCTAGCCAGAGCAGGAAGCCTTGTAGCTTATGATTGGCTTCATATTAGATTAATTTTTTTAATTAAAAAGGTAATCATATACATGGGAACAAAGTCAGAGTCAGATTGTACAATGGAAAGCAAGTCTGTCTCCCGTCCTAAATTCCTAGTTGAGTTCTCCTCTCAGGAGCAGTCACTGTTGCCAAATTTATGTGGGCGTAAATATTCTAGGAGTTCATCAAGCATGGTCCTCCTCCAGCTTCTACACAGAAGGGAGTGGCACCACGATACCCTCTGTCTCCTGCTCTGTTCACTTAGTATCTTGTAGGTCATTCTTTAACTGTGATAATGGCTAAGACTTTTGTGTTCTCATTATGTCCAGAACACCAGGCTTGGTATTTGTACTTATATTTTTAATCCTCTCAACAGTCTTACGAGGTGGGTACAATTATTAAGCTCATTTTACAGATGCACAAATAAAGGCATGGAGGGGTACATGACCTGCCCAAGGCAGTCTAGAGAGGCCAACCCAGGATTTTAACCCCAGATCCTGTTCAGGGCAACTACCAGTGTTATCACCCTAGAGGCACCTCATTCTTAAAAACCAATACTATTATATCATACTTGATAGATACAATAGAACGAATAAGGAGTATGTAGTATTTTTTTTTGAGACAGAGTCTTGCTCTGTCACCCAGGCTGGAGTGAATGGTATGATCTCTGCTCACTGCAACCTCTGCCTCCCAGTTTCAAGTGATACTCCTGCCTCAGCCTCCCAAGTAGCTAGGATTACAGGTGCCCGCCACCAAGCCCAGCTAATTTTTTTGTATTTTTAATAGAGACAGGGTTTCACCATGTTGGCCAGGCTGGTCTCTAACTCCTGACCTTAGGTCATCTGCCCACCTCGGCCTCCCAAAGTGCTGGGATTATAGGAGTGAGCCACTGTGCCTGGCCCAGGAGTATGTAGTATTAAACACAGTAATAAAATAAAAAATTTCAGGGTTTCCATGTACTCTCTTGCTGTATAAAAATCATTTTACTCCACATGTAATAATATCTAAATAATATCTCATCTTGTTTTGCTTCTCTTCTTTTTGAAATAAAAATTATGTCATAGTTCCTCATTCATTTTCACCACTCTGTTGTATTCCTTTGGGTGGATGTACCGTAACTTACTTAACCAGTCTAACTGATGGGTATTTAGAATGTTTGGATCATTGGGCTGTTATTGGCTGTTATTTGTAACAACCACGACCCTGCTTCTATATATGTCTTTGCATACCTCTGTGAGCATCCTCAAGGATAAAAGCCCAAGTCAAAAGCCCCAGTCAACTGGGTCAAGGGCTAGATAGGGCCAAGTTTGCCATACAAGGAGTTACACCAATGATCTCTTTCGCAGTTGTTGAATGAGAGTCCTGCTTCATCACAACAGTTTGTAAAGTTAACTTTTTTTTGTCCTGGCCAGTTTGAAAAGTAAAACCTTTCTACTTTTAAATTAAATAACATTTATTTAATTATGATTGAGGTCGAGTAGCCATTTGTATTCCATTTGTACATGAAAATAGCCTTACTTATTTCTCTGTTACTTGTCCTATTGAATCTCAACAGATTATTACAAATTATAGAAATTAGCACTTTATCTTATCTGTGACAAATGCTTTCCCACAGATTGTCATTTATTTTTTAACTCTGTTTATGGTAATTTTTCCTAAACAGAATTATGTGGTCAGATTCATAACTTTTATCATGTTGGAATATTATGTTTTATGTAGAAAACCCTTCCAAAAACACTCAAGGGTCTTTTTTTTTTAATGTTCTCAAGTTTTACTCTAATAATTTGGCAGCTTCATCTTTCATATGTGTTTAAATAGTTCATCCATCTACTGGAAGTTTTTGGTTGAATGAAGTGAGATAATTAATTTTTACAGATTGCTACCCTGGTACCCCAACTCCACTTTTGAATAATCTATCCTTTTACCCATTGATTTGAAATACAGTTTTTAAAAAAATTCTTTCTTTTTTTTTTTTTAAGACAGGATCTCTCTCTGTCACCCAGGCTGGAGTGCAGTGACATGATCACAGCTCACTGCAGCCTTGACCTCCTGGGCTCAAGTGATCCTCCCACTTCAGCCTCCCGAGTAGCTGGGACCACAGGCACGTGTGCCACTACAACCAGCTAATTTTAAAAAATTATTTATAGAGATGATATCTACCTATGTTACCCAGGCTTGTTTCAAACTTCTAGACTCAAGCAATCCTCCTGCCTCAGCCTTCCAAAGTGTTGAGATTACAGGCGTGAGCCACTGTGCCCAGCCTGAAATACAGCTGGATCATACATCAAATTGTTAAATGTATTTGGCCTGTTTCTTTACTCACTGCGTGATTCCATTGATCTTTTTGTCTGTTCACACATGAAAACCAAACTACAGCTCTATAATATTTTTAAATTATTGCTCTCTTTAAATTATTGCTCTTTTGAATTTTCACAATTTTCTGGAAATGATCAAATGTTTATTTTTTTCTGTGTGAATTTTCTTTAGCTTGTGTAGTTAAAAAAAGGGGGAGATCCTATTGATATTTTTGTTGAGATCACATTTGTTTAGGGAGAATTATTTTCAGCATTTACAACACTGATGTTTTCTACCCAGTAATAACATAGTTCCCCCAAATTTTAGTCTTGTCTTTGGGTATCATTTACAAAGTATATTTATGTAGGATCTGTGTATTTCTTATATAGTCCCAGATATTCTTTTTTTTACTCTTTTCTTCCACTATATTTTCTAATGAATAGCTGCTTGCACATGAGAAGCTACTAATTTTTGTTTAACTTTGTCACCAGTGATCTTACTAAGTCTCTTAATTGTTTACAACAGTTTTTCAGTTGATTTTCCTGTGTCAGTGTGTATTTGAGGCATACTATTGTATTATCTGCAAATAATAAAACATTTACTTTCTTCTCAATTTTTTTGCATTTTGTTTCTCTTGTCTAATTACATTAATGAGTAATTTGAATACAGTTTAGAATTGTTGTGGTAATTGTGAGCATCCTGATCTCTTTCTTGACTTCAGTAGAAATATTTTGTCATTAAACACAATGCTGGCAACTGCACATATGTGTAAAATCGTGATAAATGAGTACGTTCCTATATTATTAAGACATTAAATATGAATTATGTTGAACTTAATGCTTTTCCTTTTTTTCTTTCTTTCTTTTTTTTTCTTTTTTTTTTTTTTTTTGAGATGGTTCTCGTTCTGTCACCCAGGCTAGAGTGCAGTGGCAAGATCTCAGCTCACTGCAACCTCCACCTCCTGGGTTCAAGCGATTCTCCTGCCTTGGCCTCCCAAGGAGCCCTTTAGTTCAATGCAGGAGGGCATCACTTAGATGATTAAGGGAGGGGATGTCAGCATTTGCAGCCTCATTTTCCAGCTGATTGAAAATCTAGCCAACAACTTCAGAGCAGATAAGTTTGCCCCCCACCATTTCCTGAGTGGTATCACCTCTGCCAGATGCAAAATACTTCCACACCCTTGGCCTTTGGAGGGGCCATGTTCCAGCTCTCGTCTTTCTGTGTGGCCTCTGTAGAGGCTAAGAGCCTCTCCAACAGTTCTGCAAGCTGGGATGCCGCCCTGCTCTGCCAAGTGTCTCAAAGATAAGGCGTTGCTTCAAATTATTCAGAAATAATAAAGCGTGTAAAATCCAATATGGGTTTTACAAATATTCACACACAACCTATAAAACTGACTTTAGCCTTGAATGCTTCCTGAAGTAATGGATTTTGACTTGTTCCCCCAAATCTTCCCACATGACTCAATCTGATGAACATGATATAATTCTCAAGGGATTCATTCGGTTCCATTGCCCATACCATTTGCCATTTTCCACCCTGTCCAATGTGGTGGGTCTTTGCTAGTTGTTTCACTTGGCTGATAGCTGTCCACATCTTCCGTGCCAGCCCTTGGGTGTGCATTCTTTCTTGAGACACATCACCAAATCAGATTACTGTAGTGAGCTTCCTCTTCCCCTGGGTATTTATTTATTTATTTAGATATAAAGAAAATTGACAAATGTGTTTTGTATTACATGCTATCAACTACAGTGGCTGCATTTCCACAGGGCTGAGGGATGTTTTTCATCAAGGCCTCAGAGTTGCCCCTGTGAGCCCAGTGCTCCTTCCATTTCTAGGTAGAGGGAATAGCCTGGGTCCCCTCAACTGGTCAGCAGAAAGTGTAGGAGGGGGTACATCAGCTTCTATGTGCTTCTTCGTATTTCTTTTTCATTGTCTTCTTGTTGCTCTTTCCACAGCTCGTTTTCTTTAGAGCACACACAGCTGTACATGGGTTTCAGGGCAGCATGCGCATGTTTCTTATAAATTCCATCTTTACTTGACTTCAGTGTCATATAGTAATAATGATCATTATTTTATAGTAATTACTCTTATTTTATTTTATAGTAATTTACTCTTATTTTATGAGCCAAAAAGAAATCAGATGTTCTCATACTTTCTAGTTTATCATTAAATTCAGTTCACCGTGTTGCATATGTGCATTTGTGTGTCTGCATGAGAGAGACAGAGGGAGGGAGAGAGAATGGCTTGGCACTGATTAGGTGCCACAAAACAATAAAACATTGCCTAATTTGAATAGCTTCAAGGTATCATCAAACACTCATCATGGTAATAATAATACCTGAGAAATTGTGTTGAATCTTCACACTATCCAACAGCACTCTTTGTTAGGTGCCTTGCCTGTATTACATCTGTTAGTCCTCACAACAACTTTACAAGATCGGAATGCTATCTCCATTGGACACATGAGGTGATTGAGGCTCAGAGAGTGACTAATTCATCTACAGTGGGAATAGGATCAAAGCTCAGATTGCATAGCCAACACTGGTCAGGATGCTCTGTGGAAGACGTAGCCTTCTTTACGAAAGGCTTTTCTACGGCTTCCTAAGAGTATTTTCTCCCAAAAGGAATGCTTACACACTGTTGGTGGGACTGTAAGTTAGTTTAGCTATTGTGGAAGACAGTGTGGCAATTCCTTGAAGATCTAAAGACAGAAATACCATCCAACCCAGCAATCCCATTACTGACTATATACTCGAAGGAATATAAATCATCCTATTATAAAGACGCATGCACATGAATGTCCATTGCAGCACTATTCACCATAGCAAAGACATGGAATCAACCTAAATGTCCATCAGTGATAGATTAGATAAAGAAAATACAGTACCTATAACCAGGATGGAATACTATGCAGCCATAAAAAAGAACAAGATCATGTCCTTTGCAGGGACATGGATGGAGCTAGAAGCCATTATCCTTAGCAAACTAACACAGGAACAGAAAACCAAATACCACATGTTCTCTCAGAAGTGGGAGCTAAGTGATGAGAACACATGGACACATAGAGGGGAACCACAGACACCAGGGCCTCCTTGAGGGTGGAGGTTGGGAGGAGGGAGAGGATCCAGAAAAACAACTAACGGGTACCAGGCTTAATACGTGGGGTGAGGAAATAATCAGTACAACCTCACCGCCATGTCACAAGTTTACCTATGTAACAAACCTGCGCTTGTGCCCTGAACTTAAAATAAAAGTTAAAAAAAGAGTGCTTTCTCCCAACGTTGCAAGGCACCCCTTTTTAGAGTTGGGTAAAGGTTTCAAGATTCAAAATGGAATTGAGTAATATCTGGAGCAGAAAATACAGCACCGTTCCTGCCTGCTTTACCTTCCTCTTTCTCAAGAGACCCCTCCCTCCCACCTCACCTGCTTTTAGCAAATCAAATTGATATAATTACAGAATGTTAACCTGTTTTTTAATTGTTATGGATGCCAATTTTGTAACCTGCCATTCCCTATTTTCTCTCATTAAAACATTTTATTTCCCATATTTATAAAGTGGCATCTAAGTTTTAGAAAGTGACAATATTTTTTAAAGTGAGATTTCATTTCTTAGATAATTTATGCTTTCAGTTGTTTAGTTTACTCTTAGGTCATTACTCACTGCATAAATTAGTAGATCAAAGATAAGAAATGGTTCTTAGAGTTTCAGCTGTAAGGCACCTGGCTGTCTTGGATGTAGGCCCTTGAATTTGGGCTCTAGGCATGAGCATTTTACCTTTTTACCTTACGATTAACCTTGCGATTAATGCCAGGGTTGTAAAAATCTCTTAAACCCATCTGACAAATTTTTCTTACGCACTAAATATGCCTAGCAGCAGCTCCCTGGATTTACACAGCAAGTTTTGTGTTTAGGAGCAAGTTCAGGGTCTCCTGTTTGTGAAATCCTTACCATAACTACTTCCCTCCAAAGGGTCATTATGGAAACTAATCTTTCATAACAGAGGCATTGCAGAGCACACAATCAAGAAACACTGACTCTGCTTCTTGAGTAATATCAACAAGAAAGACATTTTTAGTCTTTACATGTGCAGTTATATGTTCAGAATAGTATTTCCTGTGGCTGAAAAATCTCAGGAGACAGTGATCTGGAGCAACAAGGTAGTGCAAACAATTATTTTAATGAGAGCTGAGGCACGCAGCTCGCAGGAAGGGAGGGGGGTCCGCCTCTGCTGCTTCCACTCGAGTATGAGAGGGCAGCTCTGGGGAGAGGTGCAGCCTGAAACCCTGCAGTGTTATTGTCTGGGTTGCCCTATAATTTAGGGCGCTGAGTGTGACATAAGAGGGCCATTAAATTAGGACATTAACCATGTCAGAAAGTAAATGAGCTCCTTTGTTGGATGGAGTTCTGTGGTCTTTAAGTCACCAGGGTAAATCATTCACATGAGTACTGCTCCCATGAGGGGTCTGCACGGGCACAGACCAGTAGATGTGGGTTTCATATACACCCTGAGTGTGCACACAGGTCCACACCCACTCGCACACAAGCTACACTCCAAAAGGTAGGAGGACAGCATTCACCTTCAGCTGAGATCCAACCATTTTACCAGCGAGCTCATCTGACCACTAACTGGATAAGGCACTGGCCTTGTTTTCACAGAAAGGCAGAGACATTTCTTCTTTGGCAGGCTGTCTGCGAGCCAGTGACCTTTAGTGGTTTTAAGTTAGCATTGCAGACTTTATCTTGTGATTTCAGAATTTGTTTCTGGGTGATGAATCTTCATTTTTGAATCTTCATTTTGCAATATTTTACTATGAGTGTGTGTGTGTGTGTGTGTTTTAAACCAATATTTATTTATCTACTTTTCTATAAATCACTTGCCAAGCACTTTTCACATATGTCTTCTTATTGTAAGTTTTTTTAAAAAAAGATCCTCGATTTACAGAGACAAAAGTTGATATAAAGAGGAGGGTGAAAAAGATTCATGTTAAAATTTGCCAACAGAACAACTGGACATCCATAAGCAAAAAAACTTTAAAAGTCTCTGATCTAAGTCTCTTACCTTATAAAAGAATTAAGTCAAAATGTACCATGTGAAACTATAAAACTTTTACAAGAAAATAGGAGAACATCTTCATGACCTTGGGTTAGGCAAGAAGTTCTTACACTTAACATCAAGTACCTGATTGAGAAAAGAAAAACTTAATGAATTGGATTTCAGCAAATTAAAGTATTTTGCTCCACAAAAGGCACTATTAAGCAGATGAAAACACAAGTCACAAATGGGGAGGAAATACTTACAAATCACTTATGAGATTAAGGACTTATATCCAGAATATATAAAGAACTCTCAAAACTCAACAGTAAGAAAATAAACAACTGAATTTTTTTGATGGGCAAAATATTTGAAGAGACATTTCACCAAAGAATATATAAGCAAATGAGCACAACAAGAAATCTTCAGCACCATTAGCCTCTAGGAAAATGCAAATTGGAACAGCCATGAGAGTCTGTTTCCCACCTATTAGAATGGCTAAAGTGAAAACACTGACAATACCAAGTGGCAGCAAGAATGAGACAACTGGCACATTCACACATGCTGGTGGGAATGCAAAGTGACATGTGACCACTCTGAAAAACAGTTTGTCAGCTTAAGTTTAATCACATGCTTACCATACGACTCAAGAATCCCACTCCTAGATACTTGCTCTACAGAAATGAAAGCACACTTACACAGAAACCTGTGCATGACTGTTGATAGAAAGAGTATTTATAATCACTAAAACTGAAACACTCTTATTGATGGGTCAATTGATAAACACACTGTGGTATATGAAATACTACCTAGCAATAAAAAGGAATAAACTATTGAGACAGATGACAACGTGGAGAAATTTCAAAGGCATTACACTGAGTGAAAAAAACTAGTCACAAAAGGTTACCTACTGCATGAGTTTATAAAGCAAAACTATAGGGATGGAAAACAGACCAGTAGTTGTCAGGGGCTGGGGGTAGAGAAGAGTTTGACTATGAAGGGCAGCATGAGGCCAGAGTTTGGGGGATGGAAGTCTTTCATAATCTAATTGTGGAGGTAGTTACACAAATCTACATGTCTTAAAACTCATAGAACTGTACACTACATGGAAGTCCATTTCACTGTCTATAAATTTAAATATTAGTAATAAAAGCAAATAAGTAAAAATAGTGCGCTGGCATTGATCAAGTGCTTACCATGGGCTTGGCCTATTGTGGCATTCTGTCCAAGGGCATTCATTTCCACTTTGGTCCCTCTGACTCCAGCTTCCCACCACACCTCAGCTACCTGCTTTTCAGCTAGACTGACACCAAGCCAAAAGCCCAGAACAACTTCATGTTACTTCTGGTGATGCCTTTTTCACTTGGCTTCCTCTTTAGTTTAGCAAGTTGGTGCATGGGATTTGTCTCCTACTGCAAGACCTGACTTTTGTGTTTGGACAGGAGCTACGGGCTGGCTGGGATCTGTGAGTAGCAGCGAGGTGGAACTCAGGCTTGGTGACAGGAGGCTGAGCAGATGGTGGCCATCCCCAGGAGTCAGTCCTCTGGGAGCACAGAAAGTACTAAAATCGAATTGTTGGCACACGTGTAAACAGGATGGAAAAGGACCACCCTGGCTCACTAAAGGTTGTTCCTGGAACAGGACTGCCCCAGGATTCCCTGGAACTAGTCATCCCACAAGTCAGGGCTCAGTGAGTTGAGCATTGCTCTGACGTAGAGAAAAATTAAAAGCATTCTGCATAAAGCCTGTCATTCTTCCTGTACACAGTGCAGGAGGGGGTCTTAAACTGACCAGAGGCAGACACCAATTTCAGAGCCTTTATGTCATTCAGGGAAGGTTCTGGAATTGATTTGTGACTGATGGTGACTCTGTCCTGACTTAGATGAAGCCAGAGGAGGCATGCAGGGGCTGCCTGGATTCTCTAATCTTGAGGGCAGTCGGATGTCTGTGAGCTCATTCCATCTTGTCCCCTCCCCTGGGGCATCGCTATGGTGGCCTGACCTTATTGGCTGTGAATCAAGGCCTCTCCATTTCCTGCAAACCTCCTATCACTGCCCAGGTAGTGTGGCTCTGACAAGGTGTGTGGGAATTTTCCCCGTTTGGCCCCCCAGGAGAGGGGCTGAGTGGAAAGACCACTCTGTATGGACTGAGTGGAGTGAGATCTGAGACAGGCAGGACATATTTTCTACATCGAGTGGGATTTCAAAGAGATTCCAGAAATAATCGTGGCAAGACAGATCCATGCTTGAAGAGTCTTGAGCTATGGGTACTGTTTCTCAAACAAAGACTGTGAAGGCAGGACAATTAAGTGGATTGGGGACTCAGAGGGCCTTGCTTTAATTTATTTTTCTGGGGGAAAGCACAGGATGGATAGGATTACCAAGATCACAAGGAGCAGAAGATGATGTCACTGGGTGAACAGAGAGCCTTCTGGTGGGGGGTGGGCTCACCCAGTTCTTGGCCACCCCACAGCTTCCTGCTGGAGGGGAGGAGAGTCGATGGCTTGGCAGGCACAAGAGCAGGACTGTGTCCTCAGAGAAGCCTTGCTGTGTGACTCGGGGCTAGAAGCTGGGGTGCAGTCTGTGTCCATGTTAGCACATAGCCAGCAGACACTTCTGTTCCTGCCCCAGCTTCTTTCTCTTGTTGGCTCTGCAAGGCAGCTCACTTGTTCTGGGCCAACGTGCATCTGAACTGGAGATTGGGGAAGGTGGGCACCTATCTACTCTTCTGCCTGTCCCTGTTAGATTCACAGAGGAGCAGGGTTCTGCCCAGCTGCAGGGCCCTGACTGCTGCTGTGGGTCCGAGTGCCTGGCTTAGATTTGGACTTGTTTTGGGGCCATCAACATCAGGGAGCAGTGAGGACTCTCTGGACCTCTATGAGCCCCATACAGTTGATCTTGAGTGGCAGCATGCAACCCCAAAGCTCTTGTGGCCTGAAGAGGAGAATGCATTCAGCAATGTTGGTTGAACTTTAATGATGAGATTTCTCAGGTTCCAGCCCACCCAGGAGGTAGTTGGGAGGAGTGAGAGTTGGGGATGATTTCCACTGATTTTCAGATGCTTGTTGAGAAGATGATATGGTTTTTCTCCTTTAATACATTAATGTGATAAAGTGTGTGCCTTGACTTTCTAATAGTAAATCACTCTTGTATTCCAGAATTAAAAAAAGATAATACTTAACATGTAATGTTAACATTTTATGATTTAATCAAAACATTGAAAACAACCAGTACTATCAAGCTTATCAGGAAGACATTAATCTTTACCATTCTGATTCCAAGTCAGGCACAATTCCTTCACATTTTTAAATGTCTGAAAATGGGACGCAACAATAGATGATATTTCATTCATCAGTAACAGTTTTCCCCCTTGTGGTGCATTGTACAACCAATAGCATACAATACTTATAGCTCAGATTTTTGTTAAATCAATATTCTTTATTTTGACTTTAAACATTCAAAGCTGAGCCATATAGTAGATGGTATTACATCTCCTGTTTTGTGCAATCTTTGTTCTTTGAGTTAAGAATTATTCTGTTATATTATTTGCTTAGCTTTTTTACATGCCTAAGCTAATTCCATTTTAAACATTCCAAAAAATCCATTTAACTCCATTTGGCGCAAACACATTAGGTAAGGTGCTGCTTTCTTTATTGTTTCGTCTGGACCAATGGCAGGCTGGTACATGTTTAACAACTTGCCTCTCCAAAAGAAAAGACATGCATTTACATGCATATAAGCTTACTATAAGTGTTACTGACATAAAGGACTGGTAGCACACTACTTACAATTAACAATAAAAACTCTTTATTGTAACTTCTATACGGTGAACTGTTTCTCACAGAATGCTTTCATTGATTTTTGTCAAACTCTTATAACCATAATGAATGAATGTAGTTCTTTTAAATGTTTTACGTTATTTTAATTTTAGTGACAGGGTCTCCTTCTGTTGCCCAGGTTGGAGTGCAGTGATGTGATCTCATTGCCTGGAACTCCTGGGCTCAAACAATCTTCCTGCCTCAGCTTACTGAGTAGGTGGGACTACAGATATGCACCACCATGCCTGGCTAATTTTTAAATTTTTCTGTAGAGATGGAGTCTCGCTTGCTGCCCAGGCTGGTCTGTATCTCCTGGCCTCAAGTGATTGATCCTCCTGCCTCAGCCTCCCAAGTGTAGAGATTATAGGTGTGAGCCACCATGCCCAGCCTGGAGTGCAGTTCTTACATGTTAGTTATTCCGTATTTTCACTTTTGGTAATGTCTAAGACACAAGTGCAACAACAAGAATTTTTTGTGAACTTCCTTTTGTTTATCAATGATGTGAGTATAATTTCTTTGCTGCATCAAATATTAGTTTTTGAGTACTAAAGGACTATTTTTGTGTTTTTTATTCCTGCTATTCACAACGTAATGACTTCAGACTTGACCCATGTAAAGTCTAATCTGCATTAACAAAGTCTTCATTATTTTCTTAAGTATAGATCATCAGAACAATAAATCAAGCCCTGATTGGAAGCTTATGCTGGTTTCTGTGGTGTAAATACTTCCACCCAGGCCAATATCAAGCTACTGATGTGACATTGCTGAACACAGAGTTGGCAAGAGGTGCGTTGTACTCTACCATGAAAACACAATACATGCACTACTGAACTTAAAATAAAAGTTGAAATAAAGAAAAAACAAAAAGACACCACACATGTTAAAATGCAAAAAAATACAATAAATGTAAATTACAAGAACACAGATACCAGTAAAATGTAGTGTAATGAGATATAGATGAATTTGGAATATTTATAATCTTTATTTCTAATATTAATTTTTTATAATTTACTTTTTAAATAATGGCTGTGTTTAATAACTGGCTTACAAAATTCCCAAATATTTAACAATTGGCTCCAATGGGCTGACACCAGTACCACCACACGGTAGAGCCCTCCCACCTAGAGTCCCTCCTCCTCCTGTACCCATCTTCACAGATCATTCTCTAGGCCTGCTGCACAGCTGTTAACCTCAGGTTTCTCTTGGTCGTGATTCTAAAAACCCCCTTTGCCTTTTTCTGCATTGGATTCCATTTCCTAGAGCCCACTTCTTCCTTTTCTTGGCTTACTCCCTCATTTTTAGGCAGCACATCCTTTAGTAGATCCCTGAGAAAAGGGAAATGGAATTTTTCTTGTCAGATCATCTAGGCACATGTTGAATGAAATTCACTGGCGTGATGTGTTTACCACTTGGTTGAGATACACTTCATTATCATAGTTAGAAACCATCACTCACTCTTTTCTCATTTTTTTTTCATGTGTTCAGTATGCATTATGAATCTACTATGCTTCATTATTATTATCCTCTTGATTATAGCAATAAAAATTCTTTTGCTGCTTAAAGTCTTTCATGTGAAACATTATGCTTTTCAGGTCTTTGACTTTGATATTTTTGCCTTACAAATTCCATCAATTCCATCATCAAACAGCCATCATTCAAAGCTTGTTCAGCTTCATGTTTTTTCCTGCCTGATCTCAAATGCCATACTTCACTTGCCATAGTAAGTCATTAGTGTGATGGCATCTTTAAAGACAACACTAAAGTCTGACTTTGCATGTGGCTTGTGTGGTGACTTCTAAAATGCATTTAGATGAGACAAAACATTATTATTTATTTACCCTGTATTCCTGATCTGTGCCCTAATTTCTTCAACCCAAACAATGAAAGCATGAGATATGATGACAGCCGAGGGACTTCTCACTGTAAAATTATAGAATTCTGTTTTATGAATAATCTTTGGGTGACTTTATCCAGGGAAATCTGTAAAGATGAAGAATGGGGGGAGGAGGACAGTGAAAGAGAAAAGAAAGAAAAAGGAAATAGTAGAGGGCAGAGGAAAAAATCAGCAGCAGCCACTTGCTTGATTGGAATCCAAAATAAAAAGAGTCCCTCAAACTAGCATGTTCTTAGATGAGCTAAAGGAATTCTAATGGATTTTCAACAATTATTACAAAAAAAAAGAAATCTACATTTCAGAAAATCCAGCCTGGGCCTATGATCTGTTTATTTACTGATCTGGAATCCTTGAGAGGCCTTTAAAAATGTCAGCCTGGGCCGGGCACGGTGGCTCATGCCTGTAATCCCAGCACTTTGGGAGGCTGAGGTGGGCAGATCACGAGGTCAGGAGATTGAGACCGTCCTGGCTAACATGGTGAAACCCCATCTCTACTAAAAATACAAATAAATAAATAAATAAATAAATAAGCTGAGCGTGGTGGCGGGTGCCTGTAGCCCCAGCTACTCAGGAGGCTGAGGCAGGAGAATGGCATGAACCTGGGAGGTGGAGTTTGCAGGGCACCGAGATCACGTCACTGCACTCCAGCCTGGGTGACAGAGCGAGTCTCTGTCTCAAAAAAAAAGAAAACAAAAACAGTCAGCTTGTTGGAGAGCATCCTTAGGGGATATTCCAGAAATGTTTAGACTGCCTGGGAATTTTGTACCAGTCACCTGTGCTTCTAGAGGTTGGTACTACCCCTGAGAAAGAAGCCAGGTAGGAAGGACGAATTCCTTGAGGGCATTTGGCTGTGTGTCCCATGAGGCTGGCATTCTAGTGGGGGTGGTCCAAAGAGACCTGAAAATTGGCAGTTCCCCGTGCCCTCATCCCTTACTCCCCACCAATCCCTTCCCGTTGAACCAACCATCGGGCCATGCCTGTGTGCCATGGGGCAGCCCATGGCCTGTCTGATCCCTTTCTGACCCCCTATCCTATGGGTGCTCAGGGGTCCTCTATCCAACCCAGCATGGTGGCACCTGGGTTGTGCTTTTTCCTGCTCTCTTTCTTGACCACTGGGGCTCTCCTAATTCTGCATCCATCATCCCTGCTTCTTGTACTGTTTCAAACCACCCTGGGTCTCAGACTAGCTCCCATGAACAAAAGCTGTGCCTGGATCTGTCTGGGGCTTGACACTGGCTGGGTACATGTTGAGAGTGGTTGCATTGCCCCTGGAGGAGAAGGCCCCACACTCATCCTCTCTCTTCCCTGTTGCTCTGGCTGCACTCCCAAACAGTGAGGCTCAGCTGTGGGTTGTGCTCTGTTTCTACTGCCACTTCTGAAATCAACCACAGGAACTAGAGGGTGTGGGCTGCCACAGGTGACTTGTGCCAGAGGGACATGGAGATTGCCCAGGGTGGTCAGAAGTGGACAGTTTCAGAAGGTGAGAGCAGAAGTCTCAAAGCTGAGAAACCAAGTTGTCTTTGGGCCTGCATGCTGGGCACAAACAAGACTGGCACAGGAACAGGGAGGGGAGAAGAAGGTGGGAACATGTGCTATGCACATGCTGAGATGGTTGCAGTAGCCATAGTCTCTCCCAAATCCCTGGGGGAGCCACCTGGCTTTGCAGCCCAGGGTTGGGGTGAACAGATTGGCCCCTGTCCTCCAGGAGTGCCTGTGATCAGGACACCAGGGCAAGGATTTTGGGGGTTCATCATCTCCTGCTAGGACCTGTTCCTGCTGTGATCCTTTCCCTCCTATAAACACACCTCCTCCACAGGAGAAAAGCCCACTCTTCCACTCCTGGGCTCCAGGGGCAGATCCTGGGCTGTAAAATTAATGTGGCAATTTTCCTCATTCTGTAGTGCTTACAGAGGCTTTGAGCCATGACATGAACCTCTGATTTTTATCTAACTGGTCACATGTGGATGTTCCAGCTCCTCTTTCACTTCTACCTCATTGCAGCACCATGCCTCTTCAAGGGGCCTCTCACCAAGTGTTCTCCTTTAAGGCTGGCATGCATGTGCCCAACTTGCTCACTGAACAGACTACCCTGGCCTGCTCAGTCATTCACCCTTGACACCTTCATCTAGCGCTGGTGCTCAGCTCAGCCCAGGGTCCCATAGCTTCTGTGCCCACACATGAGTATGCACATGTCCGTTGTCCGAGCATGTGCTGCCTGTCTGCCCAGGAGGTGGCTGACAGGGCAATCCTCTCACCAGGGTTCTGGCCAGGACGGATGAGGGGGTCCCCCATGATCCGGGTCCCTGGCAGTTAGGAAGCTCCTCGTCTTCCTCGATGGCTCCAGGAGACAATCCCAAAAAGACCACAGTTAGAAATCAGGACATTCCCCAGGGTTTGGCTGCCCAGGTTTATCTATGACCATCTGATTACATATTTTAAATCATTACAAAGGTAAATTATCCGTGTTACCAGCCTGGTGCTAGAATTCACTTCTTTGTTGATGGAAACTCTGCCGTTTTACATTAGTTATAAAGGGAATTCAAGGTTGCTTATGAGAGTTTTTGCCCACACAAAAAAGTTTAGGAGTTATTTATGTCCCCAAAATGAGGGACAGGGATGGGCTGGGTGTTTCTTCCCAAAAATCAGTGATTTGGCTTGATTTGCTGTTAATCAATTTTCCTCATTTCTTTTGAATATGATCTTTAATGAGAAGTAAGTGGACAAAGTTAGTGACTAGAATCAAGAAGCAACTGGAAAATTCCCACCAAAATGAGATTTTATTTTTAAAGTCCTCCCACTTCTGTATTCTTTCATATATAAGAGGAAAATTCTAGTTATGAAAGAGAAGCTGAAGGATGGCTAGAGATTATCACAGATTTTAATGGTGATTTTTTTAAAAAAGATTACTATCTTAATTTTATTCTGCACCAAAGAAGGACATATTTTCTACTGTTGTCTGCCTGTCATGACCTAACATTTTTCTCTAATTGTTTAGATGGTGTGAGATCCTCTACAGTCTCATACAACCTAAGCCAGAAGCAGGAACCTTCTGCATAACCACGAATCCTCAAATCCTTTTGAGAATTCTGGGGGATGGACAGAGGAAAAGAAAGCATATTTCCACAACCAAAGAGGTGAGTGGCTGAGGAAGGTGAGTGGGAGGAAGGGATCCCAGAGCGCCTACTCCTGAACTTACGTCATCAGAAGAGACCTATCAGCCGGAAGGCTGTAGGTATTTCCTCAGCGGAAATAGGCAGGTTCCTGATAAATCAGCCTGGAGGTCAAGAAATCTGAGCTTTATGAATAACAGGATTTAAATTCAGCAGATTTTTGGATGTCTGATATGAAACAATTGGGGAATTAACTTCTAAATCCAACAACTAAAACAAAAAGATGAGGTGATAAAAGATTACCTATAGCAACAGTTTCCTCTGTGAGAAAATACAATTAGGAGAGTCTCAGATGATCTTTCCTTTGTAAAACAAATGCTTTATTACCTAGGTGTGAGTTTTTAGCTCTGGGACGAAGGCACAGATGGAGAAAAACTGCAGGCACCTGCATTTGTAATGATTTGGGGAGTTTGTTTTATCATCTGCTCACAGGATTGAAATAGCACCTCTGAGACTGATTTCCTTTCCTAATTTCTGGCTTTGCAGTCTCCAGATATTGAAGGAAGAATGGCGAGATGATTCTGTGGCACAGCTGTGCAGTTTAGGGGACAGAAGTCATAGGGTAAGGACACCGCTGTTGACCTTCCACCTTGACCTCTCCCCTTCCTAGGACAGTGTGAGGCAGGCAGGCAGAGTGCAGACAGGCTATAACATGGAATACCACCCAAGTTTTCGGATTGGCCTCAAGGTAGCACACAAATGAAGCAGACTGGACCTGCACGCTAAACCTGCTAAAAGGAAAATTTAAATAGGACCTGTCTCATAACACAATACTCAAGATTATTTTAAAAATTGTTTGTTACATAAAGGAGCAGAAAAATTACAACCTGAAAGAACAATCAACAGATGTTAACACTGAGATGAATTCAAATTTCATCTGATGATTCAGATGACTCTGATGATTCAGATGAAATTTTCTGACAAAGATTTTAAAGCAGCCATCATAAAAATGCTCCAATAAGGAATTAGGAACACTCCTGAAATACATTAAAATCTTCATTTAAAAAGATACAAAATAACTAAATAGACATCATAGATAAAATGATATAACTAAATGGAAATAATAGAACCAAAAAATGTAATAACCAAAATTAAAAACTAGCTGATTGTGCTTAATAGCAAAGGAGAAATAACAGAGGAAAGAACTTCTGAATTTGAAGGCAGATGAATAGAAATGATCCAGTTCAGACAGCATACAAAAAATGCACTGAGAAAAGAAGAACAGAGCCTCAGGGAACTGTGAAACAATAACAAAAGAAATCTAGTATGTGCATCATCAGAGTTCCAGTAAGAGAGGAGAAAGGGAGTGGGGCTGAAAAATATTTGAAGAAATAATGGCTAAAATCCCCTTAAATCTGGCAAAAGGCATAAACCTACAGATTCAAGAGCAGAGTGAACCCCACATAGGATAACTCAAGAAACCCATGCCTAGACATATCATAATCAAACTTCTGAAAACTAAGGACATAGGAAAAGCACCTAGAAAGAAATAATGCATTACCTAGAAAGAAACAATAATTCTAGTAACAGTGGACTTATCATCAGAAATCACGGAGTCCAGAAGGAAGTGGTACATGTTTCAAGTGCTGAAAGGAAAACAAACCATTAACTTGTCAACTCAGGATTCTATATCCAGCAAAAGTATCCTTCAGGAAGGAAGAGAGGATAAGACCATTTCAGATAAAGGAGAATTTGTTACCAGCAGACCTACCCTAGAAGAATGACTAAAGGAATTTCCTCAAACAGAAAGCAAATAACAGAAAAAAAAAAAAAAAGAAACTTGGAATGTGAAGAAGGAAGAAATAACAATGAAATGAATAAAATGGAATTAAGTAAAATAGACTATCCTTTTACTCTTTAGTTTTTTTTTTTT